>NC_133792.1:26737244-26756339 GCF_003597395.2 Chelonoidis abingdonii
TAATCAATAAATAACAAAACAAACATGTATTTGTGAAATCCAGTATTTATTGTTCTGGCGTGAGCTTGACAAAGAGGGATTTGTGAAGTAGATTAGTATATTGTAAAATAAGAATGGATTAAAGAATGTGGTATGTACTTAAGCACATTAAGAAATTGTTGAGTACAGGTAAGGAAAGAAATTAGCTAAACAAGAGTGTAATGGCGAACTTAAAGGAACGATCGGTCATGTTATAGAATAAGATAGCTGGCTAGCTAGGTAAATTTATCGATTTGCTTCCTTTGGTATTTGCTAAGTGCTCCCCCTTTGATATCTGTATAAATAGTGTTTGTGTCTTGTATTGGGGCTAACATTTCGGGTGTGTTAGCAGAGGCTGTGTTAAGGGTGTCTGACAAACTGTGAGTCTGAGTCACTTTGAATAGTAATGATCAAGTATCTCTTCCTGCATCCATCTCCACCCCTCTGACAGCGGTAGGGACCAGTCTTTACATCCTCGGTTATAGCCTTAATGGACTTACCCCTGATTTAGAGTTTCCTTTTTTTTATAGTTAATGACTTCAAATCCTTAGGCAGGATCACCGGTTGGCTGTGGCTGCATGAGAGACTTCCTCTGTATTTATTTGTAACCTGCTGCTCATATAATTTTCGTTTGGTGTCCTCGTTCTCATATATGGAAAAGTAAATAACTTTCCTTATTCTTTCTGCACCACTCATTTTTAATATACCGCCTCATAATTCACCCTTGTTTCTCTTTTCCGTGAGTCTAGCCTCTTTAATCTCTCTATATGGACCGTTTCCGACCCCTTATCATTTTTAGTTGCCTTCTGTGAACCTTTTCTAATGCCAGTATACATTTTTTTGGTAGGACTGTAGCAGGTGATCTGTGGGCCCTGGGAGGGTTAAACGCCAGGAGTGGTGGGGTGAGCAAGCAGCTTGGAGTGGGTGATTGGGGAAGTGGCTTGCAGCTGGGGCTCCCCCAAATGGCCACAGGCCCTTATAAAGGCAGAGGAGGCAGGAGTGACGTATTGATGTGTTCAGGAGAGAAAGGCTGGTGCTGACAAGGTACTAGTGGGGAGCGGGTGGGGAAAGCAGAGGAGTGGGGAGTCCTGCCTAGAGAGCCTTAGGCAATTGGGTCTAGAGTAGGCTGGAGGGTACTGATGGGTTGCAGGTGCAACTCAGGGTAGGCAAGGCAGCCGGCCACCACCTTGCCGATGTGAGAGGCTTACTGCAGTCTGCCCGGGGCGGGCTGTAATCGGTGGACTGGGCGTTGAAGACCTGAGGCAGTGGGAGTTGATGGAGGGGAGGGGTCAGGAGGGGGGAAACTCTAAGGAAGAAAGTACTGCAGGGGCAGCACCCCATGTAAGCGGCCAGGGGGTCCAGGAGGCATGGGCCAGAGGCGAAATCACGGCTGAGGGGCCGGTCATTCACACTGCTACATCTGTACAACACACGACTGACACAACCCAAACCTAAATCAATATTTAGTATTCTAACACCGCAGGAGAGGTTTATCAATCATTTGCCGGGGGTTGATTCGCCTCGGTTAAGGACTACATCTTACGCGTTTAGATGAGGATTGGACATGCCACTCTATAAAGGGGATAGATATTTCTCCTTTTATTCTCTATCCCTTTTTTTTTATATAATGTGTTGGCCTTTTTGCTGCATGCAATCAGGATTTTCAGAGCTACATCCAACTGGTTTCTGCAAAGGCAATCATGTCTTATAATCTGTTAGAGGTTCTTTTGAAGAGGTTCACCACAAATGTGCGGCGGGGGGATCCGTGGACACAGTTCTGTACTATAGATTTCCAGAAGCCTTTGACCGTCCCTTACCCAAAGGCTCTTAACGTACTAGTTTCATGGGATGAGAGAGAAGATTCTTTTTATGGATTAGAGACTTGGTTTAAACTGGACAGGGAAAAGGGTAAGACTAAATGGTAATTTTCAGAAATGCTATGGAGGGGGACTTTGGATGTTCCCCAGAGTCAGTTTGGTACCAATACCATTCAATTTATTATTCGAAATATCTGAATCTGAGAAAGGGTTAAACAGCGAGGTGGCAAAGTTTGCAGATGATACTAAACTGCTCAAGATAGTTAAGACCAAAGCAGACTGTGAAGAACTTCAGAAAGATCTCACAAAACTAAGTGATTGGGCAACAAAATGGCAAATAAAATTTAATGTGGATAAATGTAAAGTAATGCCCATTGGAAAAAATAACCCCAACTATACGTACAATATGATGGGGGCTAATTAAGCTACAACTAATCAGGAAAGAGCTCTTGAAGTCATCACTTTTGCCCAACAATTTATGTTTTTCTAGGTGTCTGACAATTTTATTCTTTACTATTGTTTTAACTAATTTGCCCAGTACTGAGGTTAGACTTACCAGTCTGTAATTGCCGGGATCACCTCTAGAGCCCTTTTTAAACATTGGCAATACATTAGCTATCTCCCAGTCATTGAGTACAGAAGCCAATTTAAAGGACAGGTTACAAACCATAGTTAATAATTCCGCAATTTCACATTTGAGTTCTTTCAGAACTCTCGGGTGAATGCCATCTTGTCCCGGTGACTTGTTACTGTTAAGTTTATCAATTAATTCCAAAACCTCCTCTAATGATACTTCAATCCATGGTAATTCCTCAGATTTGTCACCTACAAAGCACTGGTGTAGCCAGGTTTTAACATCAGGGGGAGCGAACACATAAAAAAAAGGCACCACCCGACATATCAAATTACACTTCTACCTCGATATAACGTGACCCGATATAACATGACTTTGGATATAATGGGACAAAGCAGTGCTCTGGGGGGCTGCGCATACACCTGGTGGGACAGCCCCTCATCTCTCCTGAGGGGGCTACTCTGCAATCTCTGGCCCCTGGAAGCAGGTAGCATACAGGAGCAGCGCGGGGCGGGGGGGCACAGTCCCCTGCATAAGAGAGACAATTGGACAGAGGTGAGCAGGGTCTGTTGGGGGTTTGCATGGGACAGACAGGGTGGGGGGGGGCTGCGCTGGGAGACTCTCCAATGCAGCACCTAGCCACGCTGGCTCTGTGCATCATGAGGCACTCGGGAGAAGGAGAAAGCAAGAGAGAGAGGCCGAGGAGGAGTGCCCTTCCCCTCCCAGCTGGATCTGTGAGTCCTTGATCTCACAGAGTCTCAGCACTGCAGGCACCTAGCCCACAGGTACTGGGCTGCAATGCAAGCTAGAGGGGCTGATACAGAGAAGTCAGGACCAGTCAGAGCACTTCCCATGTCATCATGAAAACTCAATCCTGGAAAGTTGGGTGAGGTAATACGGGGGGGGCGGGGGATAATATATATCAAGGTGGGTGAGGTAATATATTTTATTGGACCAGCATTTGTTGGTGAGAGAGACGAGCTTTTGAGCTTTCACAGAACTCTTCTTCAGGAAGAAGAAAGAACTCCATGAAAGCTCCAAAGCTTGTGTGTGTGTCTCTCTCTCTCTCCCCAACAGAAGTTGCTGCAATAAAAGACATTACCTCACCCACCTTGTGGTTCTAATTTCCTGGGAACAACAGGGCTACACCAACCCAGCATATAAAAATGCAAGATTCACATGAACACCAGAGAGTGACCACTATCACACCAGGACACTATTTTCACGATTCATCTTAGCATAATGTCATCATCACTCCAAGGAAGTAGCACTATTGGCACAATGAGATAAATATGGCCACATGTGCATGCCAAAAATTCACAGTACAAGCACACTGGGATCCACACAGCAGGATCGTAGTGTCAGTTTTCGAGTCCATCCCCACTAAACTAAATCCAAAGTTTCAGCTAAACACAAGGGCACCTGCAAATAGCTGTAGTAACAGCAGGATCTACACTGGCACAATAGGAGGAGTTGCATGTCAGGGCACTAATTCCCAATCCCAGTGCAAGGCAATATGGGATCCAGGAACCAGGTCCTTAGAACCAGAATTTGTACTCACAGGAGAGTGGGATGAAATTAGAGAAGTTACAGAAGTCAACTTCCAAGAAACAAGGTATTGACCAAATGGCTGGGTGAATGTTAAATAACCATCACCAGCCATTGTGTGCAGCAAGTGAATGACAATTAGTAACTTAATGACCACCATCACCAGAGAATTACTCAACCCTGGGACTCAGTAATGCTTCCCCCTCCTCCCAACATGATCACAAGCCCTTCCCTTAGGAGACAAATCGGGTTTCCACTGATAGGAGAGGGAAAATCAGGCTCCCTCTCCCTGCCCCCCTACATGGTGCCTGGACTTGTGTCTGCCAGAGCACATGGATGAACCTAAACACATATAAAAGTTTATTAGAAAATATTTAAATAAATTTCCTTGGGAGACAAATCCATCCACACCCCCAAGGCAGAGATTGTACTGCTATGAAGATTTCCCCTGATAGTCTCAGTTTTCCTCTCCTACCCCGCCTCACTCCCTCTTCCCTTCCACCTCTCAGACCCTAAGAGGCAGCCACCCAGATGCCAGGGAGGGGGAACCAAGCACACTACATGGCCACTGTCTCTGAGAGGCAGGCATCTCTGCCTGGGCAGGGAGGGCAAGCAGGGACACCACACTGCACAGGAGACCAGGAGATGTGCTTTCCCTCCCCCACCGCCTCCCACCCCGGTCCAGCTGCCCGGATGGAGGGGATGTTTTTGGAGATGGCTCTGGCAGAGCCCCCTGCCCCCCACCATACAGACGACCATCCCACCAGCAGCCAGGTGCTGGCTCTCACAGCCACCTAGAGGGTTTCCAATCCCCCCACAAGCCACCCTCACCACAAGAAAGACCCCCTTTGAAATACACTAGGCAGCTGCTGCTACTGGCTGCCTTTAGTTGGGTGAGAGGTTAGGAGCTGCTGCTGCAGAGCCAGAGAAAGCACACCTGCCACAGTGCCACAAAAATCAGGTAGGAGAAGGAGGTGGGGTCTCTCAGCTGCTCAGCCCCTTGCTCCAGAAGCAGTTCCTCTCATTGGTTGGCTGGTGGCCAAAAACCAGCTAAACAGCAAGCACTTGCACTCCTCTAGCTAGCTACCCACCCTACTGCCCCTTCCCCCACCGAACAGCTGATGGCTCGTGGGCCCCCATGGGCCCCATAAACAGTTGACTAGTGGGTAGGTGCCCCTGCTCCCTCTAGGGGCATGCCTTGACCGACCCCCTTCTTCCCCAAGGCCCCAGCCTCTCCTTTTCCCCAGGAGCCCTTCCCTCACTGATTAGCTGTCTGTCTCCCTCCTGCTGGGAGACAGCTAATTGGAGAGGCAGGGAGGGGGCAAGGTTTATGCAGCACACTAGGGGAAGCCGGCAAAGCCTGCCTGCAGGAGCCCAGCTTGCTGGAGCTCTGTTCTTCCCCTCCCCTCCCTGCCGCGGGATCAGCTGTCTCCCTCCCACTGGGAGACACAGCTGATCGGTGGGGGTGGGGTATGCAGTACGCTAGGGGAAACCAAGCAGGCCAAGCTTCAGAGCAGAGCATGGGCCCCGCCCTGGCGCCATGGTAACCCCGCCTAAGGCAGTGCTTTTTAAAAAATGTGCTGAGGAGAAGCAGCTGCTTCCCTTGCACCCCACTAGCTATGCTACTGGGTAGGCTGGGTACCCAAGGATAACTATAGGGATTTCAACATCCCCAATGGTTATTTTCTGGTCTGGAAAGTAAGTCCCTTGCTGCAGCCATTCACACAGACCAGAGTTCCTAAAGATGCAAGTGTTATGTACTTTTCCTGGCCATCCCACATTGATGTTGGTGAAATATCCCTTGTGATCCACCAGTGCTTGCACCACCATTGAAAAGTACCCCTTTTGGTTTATGTACTGGCTCCCCTGGTGCTCCGGTCCCAAGATAGGGATATGTGTTCCATCTATCAGACCACCACAGTTAGGGAATCCCATTGCAGCAAAGCCATCCACTATGACCTGCACATTTCCCAGAGTCACTACCCTTGATAGCAGCAGGTCAGCTATCATGTTGGCTGCTTGGATCACAGCAGCCCCCATAGTAGATTTGCCCACTCCAAATTGATTCCCGACTGACCTGTCTGGTGTTGCAAGTTTCCAGAGGGCTGTCGCCACTTGTGAACTGTGAGGGCTGCTCTCATCTTGGTATTCTTGCGCTTCAGGGCAGGGGAAAGCAAGTCACAAAGTTCCATGAAAGTGCCCTTATGCATGTGAAAGTTTCGCAGCCACTGGGAATCATCCCAGACCTGCAACACTATGTAGTCCCACCAGTCTGTGCTTGTTTCCTGGGCCCAGAATCAGCATTCCATGGCATGAACCGGCCCCATTACCACCATGATGTCCAAATTACCAGGGCCTGTGCATTGAAGAAGTCTGTGTCCATGTCCTCATCACTCTCATCACCGTGCTACTGTTGCCTCCTTGCCTGCTTTTGAAGTTTCTGGTGCTGCATATAATGCACATGGTGTTTACAGCACTCATAACTGCCGCAGTGATCTGAGTGGGCTCCATGCTTGCCATAGTATGGAGTTTGCAGGAGAGCAGAGTGGCAGCAGAAGCGGTCGTTCGATGACAATGGTTTGCAGCCCTACTGCACTGTCTGCTGCCAGAGCAGGTGAGCAGAATGGCAGCAGAAGCGATTATTCTATGACGACAGTTTGCAGTCCTACTGCACTGTCTGCTGCCAGCAGCACCTAGGACACAACAGCGGCGGCTGAGCTGAGCAGGCTGCATGCTTGCCATGGCATGGTATCTTCATGGAAGAAAGGCATGAAATGATTGTCTCACATTGCTCTCATGGAGGGAAGGGTGACTGACGACATAGCTTACAGGCTTGGCTTACAGGGAACTAAAATCAACAAAGGGGGTGGGTTTGCATCAAGGAGAAGCACACACAACTTTCATACCAAAGCCTGGTCAGTCATTAAAATGGTTTTCAAAGCCTCTATGATGTGCAGCGCACCTTGCTGTGCTCTTCTAATCGCAAACAGCCTAGTCAGCAAACAGCACCAGTGAGCTTTTAAATGTCCAAAGGCACATTCTACCACCATTCTGCACTTGTTCAGCCTACAGTTGAACTGCTTCTTACTACTGTCCAAGCTTCATGAGCCATGGGGGCAAGGGGTAGGCTGGGGTAGGTGCGACTGTGCAGTGCTGCCAGCTGTGAGAGCAGCCTGAGGCAGAAGCCTCCAGTTTGCATGATATTCCAGGCAGGACTGAATCACCATGAGACGAAACTTAAAGAAGAGAATGACTTGGAGTCATTCACATTTATGTCCAGGTGCCCCGACAGACCTCACTGAGGTCTGCCAGGAGCACCCATGTCTACCCAGACGCCCATGTTGGCCAGGAGCACCCAGGAGATGACGACGACGGCTAGCAGTGGTACTGCGCCATCTGCTGCCGCAAAGGCAAGGAGGTATCGCATCTGCCAGCAGCACCCAGGAGATGTATGGTGATGGTGAGCTGAGTGGGCTCCATGCTTGCCTTGGTATGTTGTCTGCATGGGTAACCCAGGAAAAAAGGCAAGAAACTATTGTTTGCCATTGCTTTCATGGGGGGTGGGGGGCTGATGACATGTGCCCAAAACCACCCATGACAATGTTTTTGTCCCATCAGGCATTGGGAGTTCAACCCAGAATTCCAATGGGTAGCGGAGACTGCGGGAACTGTAGGATAGCTACCCACAGTGCAACACTCCGAAAGTCGATGCTAGCCTCAGTACTATGGACGCATTCCACCGACTTAATGTGCTTAGTGGGGACACACACAATTAACTGTATAAAACTGATTTCTAAAAAATCGACTTCTATAAAATCAACCTAATTTTGTGGTGTAGACATACCCTTAGCCTTGCATGTTTTGTTTTATTTTGCTTGGTAATTTACTTTGTTCTGTCTGTTATTTCTTGGAACCATTTAAATCCTACTGTTCATATTTAATAAAAAAATCACTTTTTGTTTATTAATTAACCCAGAGCAAGTAAGTAATTCCTGGGGGAGCAAACAGCTGTGCATATCTCTCTATCAGTGTTATAGAGGACCGGGGTGTGGGGGCAGGAGTTATGTGCTGTACCAGGGGCAAGTGAGTCTGTGTAATTCCTTCCAGAGATCTTGACCTGGGGCTACTCCTGGCTTTGCCTAGGTTAGTTAAATAAGTTGTTATATTGTTCAGTTTGGTGCTTGTTTTGGGGGTTAATTCTGATCCCATGGAGGGAGGGCTGGTGTTTGTCCAGAGACACATACCTGGGAACTGAGATCACTCACCCCCCCCCCAGCCCCACACAAAAGCAGGGTTTGGGACCTTGTATAAGCTTTATACAGAGTAAAAAGGATTTATTTTGGGTTTGGATCCCATTGGGAACTGGGTATCTGGGTGCTGGAGACAGGAACACTTCTTAAGCTGTTTTCAGTTAAGTCTGCAGCTTTTGGGGCATGTGGTTCAGACCTGGGTCTGAGTTTCCAGCAGGCTAGAGTGTGGGTATTCACCCATGAAAGCTCATGCTCCAATACGTCTGTTAGTCTATAAGGTGCCATGGGACTCTCTGCTGCTTTTACAGATCCAGACTAACATGGCTACCCCGCTGATACTGAACAAGACAGGGTACTGAAGCTGGCAGGGAAAATGGGCTCAGAGATAGTCTCAGCACATCAGGTGGCAGTTCCAAGAGGGTTTCTGTGATCCAATCCGTCACATGTCCCTCCTACTCAACTGACAGAGCAGTGCTGTAGTGGCCAAGTCATGGAGCATGTCTGCTATCTGGGAACAGGTGTGTTTCACCCATTTCCTCCCTTCCTTGCTACTCTGTGAAAACCTGACTGGCTGGGAGGAGTGCCACTCCAAAACAAGGACCCAGAATTAATTAGGCTCACCTCAGAATATTTGACCCTATAAGCAGATGGAGGGTGGGATGGGAAACAAGACCAGAACAGGAGGGCGATTTGGAGAGGGGATGGAATAAAGAAAAAGTAGGAGGAGCAAAAGCAGCAGCTCTGATCTCTGTGCTCACAGTGCATGTCAGCATCAGCATGCATGGACAGGTTGGACTGACCCAGGGGCTGGGGGTTTCCATGGGTGCTGGGCAGAGAGTCTGTGTGTGTGTCTAGACAAGTGTATGTGTGGGAGAGTCATGTGCTGTATCAGAGGCAAGTGAGTCTGTGTAATTCCTTCCAGAGATCTTGACCTGGGGCTACTCCTGGCTTTGCCTAGGTTACTTAAATATGTTGTTGTATTGTTCAGTTTGGTGCTTGTTTCAGGGGTTAATGCTGACCCCATGGAGGGAGGGCTGGTGTTTGTGCAGAGAAAACTAGAGGGGTAACTAGTGGTGTTCCCCAAGGGTCAGTCCTAGGATCAATTCTATTCAATTTATTCATAAATGATCTGGAGAAAGGGGTAAACAGTGAGGTGGCAAAGTTTGCAGATGATACTAAACTGTTCAAGATAGTTAAGACCAATGCAGATTGTGAAGAACTTCAAAAAGATACAAAACTAAGGGATTGCGGCCAACAAAAATGGCAAATGAATTTAATGTGGATAATATAAAAAGTAATGACCATTTGGAAAATAACCCCAGCTATACATACAATATGATGGGGCTATTAGCTACAATGAGGCAGGAAAAGATCTGTAGTCTTGGTGCAGATATCCCTCCTGCTCTAATCCAGGTCTCTTTGTTTATATATTTTCATAATGTAAACAGTTATGCTCTCAAAGGTTGCTGATTTTGTGCCATTAGTCAAAAATTGATCATAGCTGGAGTGGAATCACTCAGGACCTCCTCGCGCCCGTTTAGTGGAAGAGGCGTGTTGCTTCATCTGTTCTTCAATTAGTAGAATACAGAATTTCGGTATAGCCTGCCAAGGGTGCATACTGTTAGTGATCTCTTGTTGATATGAAATTGAGCATTGCCCTTTCCTCACCAGGGCACCGTGTCTTCACCATTTCTTCTGACCCTGCTGCTATTCGATTACCCATTAGGGTACAGACCTTTACTGTAAGATAAACAGGAAGCTGGAAGGTAATAGAATTGCTGAGGCTTGAGGGTCGAACAGATTGATTAATGCAAGTGATAATCTAATAGACAGGTGTGTTGATGCAGCCTGTTTCCAGTCCTCCGTCCATTGAAAAGATCTTGAGGAATTAAGTAGCATCAGAGACAGAGGAAGGGGAGGGAAATGCTATTATAAGTTGAGTGTTTGTCTTTTCTAGTTCTTTAAGCTACATGGACACTGGATTGGTTGAGGAAGGGTATTATTTGAGAGTGATGAGGTGTGTGTAAATATGGTGAGGGGTAATAAGGGGAGTCTGTGTGTGGATGAAGTAGTATAGCCCTAAAAAGGGTCTCGGTAGAACCCAGGTTGATGCTTCGTGAATAGGTTGGCCGGGGTGGAGTACAGATGGTGGGGGGTCTCCTCACCCTTCAAAAAAATATCGGTCTAGTCATGGTAAAAAGGTCAGAAAAGGTAAGCTCTAAATGATTGGGTATGGAATGTGGAGCTTCGAGGGCAGCAGAAGCCGGAAGTGATCCAGGGTTAGGAATGACCGCCCCCAAGGGTGTTATTTTTTATGACTTATCAGAAGGGAGGTGGCAGCTGGGGCGAGAAGGAAGACCAATACCAGCAGAGCAGAGTCAGCGAGTGGGCGAACATATAGAGTACTTACATCATGGCTCTTGCCTTGCTGTTTAACCATCATTTGCTGCATTCATGATACTGGCAGACCAAGATGGTTGTGAATGCCTCAGTAACACCATGGCTGAGGAAACCAAAGGATGTGTGATTGACTACGTTCTTTTCCTATTGACCATGTCTGAATGGAGTACTTGTATATTTGCCATGGTAGAGAGTGGGACTTTCATATAAATTAAAACATGCCTTGCAATGGTCATTTTCGTTTTATTATTTAATGTTTAAAGGTTTTAATTGTTGTTTTGAGTGTGGGTTTTTATGTATGGTTAACCGTGGTCAAGTCTTGTAAATCAGATGTTGGACACTATTCATATAATGGAGCATATTTAGCTCCTTGCCACTTCTTCTCGATAGTAGTATGAAAAGCCTTAAAACTGTGTTTAAATGTCCATCCGACACACCACCAGGATATTTAAGCCTGTATGTTCGATGCACTAAAACTTTTGTGCTGTACACAAAGATAGTTTCCTACAGATTCGTGAAAAGAGTCAGTATTTGCAAATATATGTTTGGAAGATAAAATTGTTTTGTTTTCCTCTCCCTGAAAGCTTCTTTCACCCCCTACTTCATCCCAGCCAAATGTAATAGATATCTTAAAAAGTTAAAAAATAATGTTCTGGCCAGATTCCAATTTGGGTAATTATGTTCTCTGCACCAAAGACATTCCCTGCAGTTTCCGTTGGATATGGTGGTATCCTCTTCCTGTCCTAAACTGTTGCACAGTATATTGCTCTGTCCAATACTGTGTTTAAACAAACAAAACAAACAAAATAAAAGCCAAATTCACCCCAGAGGTGGCTGCCATTTCAGCTGTGGCAAAGGCCGAGATCCTTCAAAAGTATTTAGGCAACTAACACCTTAACTCGACTTCTGAAGATCTGGTCAAAGTGACCTGTACTGCGGGTCCAAACCTAGAGTCTTTATTCAACTCTTATGACTTAATTGGAAAATTTACCTAAATAAGGGCTGCTGGGTGAGTCCATAAAAAATGTAGTCTGAAATATAATTTGTCATTAATTTGAATGAATGTATTAGACAGATGGAGCATCAATAATAAGAATAATAAAATATCATATAGAACCTTGTAAATGAAGGTATTCATATTTTGGTAAAAAGTATTAGTGTTCCATTTTACAGATGAGGGTACACACGCGATTAGAGACTTTGTAAAGATCACACAGCAGGTCACAGGCAATCATATCCAGCCATAAAACCTGGAAGTTGTTGCTCTATGTGCTCTATTAATTAGTCCAGGAAACATCTCATTCAAATTCAGTTAAATTTGCAATCTCCAACACTATTATCATGATAAATATTTTTGTTTAAATAGGTGGGAAAATTACTGCTGTGGGTAAAAACTCTGAGTCTCATTCATATTGTCATTTCAGTAAATACCACACTAATTACAGTTGCAATATTTTAGATAAAAATGCACTATATTGAAAGATGGAAAGTCTTCCTTACTACAACAGTAGAACTCTGCAGCTGCAAGATGTTCCTGTTGTGGTCCAAAAAGGTGAAGTTTACATGTCTTAAGAGACTTCTTATTCATCAGTTTGCAAAACCTCATTAAAAGATAACAGCAATTTGATATTGTTTGTCTACAGATGGACACAAGACTTAGAAGTTGGTCTACATTCAGTACTTTCATAAATTCTAGGCCTAGGAGGGCAGTATCATGATCACCTCTTCTGATCTCCTTCATGATATAGGCCATTGAAAATCACCCAGTAATTTCTGTATTAAAACCCATAATTCTATAGCACATGTTCTAGAAAAATATCCCATCTCGATAGTATAAGGAATAATTATGGACCTAATCCAGTAAGGCACTCTTAAGTGTGCATGTAATTTTACGCATGCAAGTATTCCTGCTGAAGTGGGAAATTTTTGTGCTTAAAAAGTTTTCATAAGTGCTCAAAGTATCATGCTGAATTGGGCCCATATTATTTTACAGGAAAGAGGTAATTTCTATTTCTAATTTCTATATTTAAAAACAAATTGGGGGAGGGGGTATGTTATAAATATACAGCAAACATGCTTGGTTGTGGAAAAATTGTTGAAAATTCCACTTATTGCCCACTGCTTGAATATTTTCAGATCCTTAAAGGTGCTCAGATTTGTATTGAGCACAGAACTTTATTGCTAGTTTTTTACTTGAATTATTTATAATATGAAGCTATAATGTTTTAGCAGATGGAAAAATCACTGGCTAGGCAGATGGCCAACAAGGATATAAACGCTAATGTTTACTATTTATTATACTGGCAATTTATACCTAATATAAAGACATCGGAAATTTACTAAAATGTCCCTTCCTTGCTAACCACCCTCCTTTTCCCCCCTTTCCCTCCATTGTTTTATTTTTTGCTTGTTGCATCCGACCCCTTGAAACTAGTCTATAGATCTCCCCCCCGCTTGTCGGGCCCCCCCCCCCAAAGCCCGCAAAGCCCCTCCCGAGGAAAGACTCTCTCCTCTGTGTGTTTGTATAGAACTCTTGTGTAATGGGGACCCAGTCTGGAGGATGCTACCATAATACTAATAAAATAATGAATAATTTCTCACTGTGCGGGTGCTGTACAGCCATAAGAGCTAGCCTGTTTGCAACCCTTGCCTGACCATGGAGGACTGGAATGAGAAGCTCCCTATACATGCTTGCCTAAGGGTGATCTGCAGTAACAGATGCTATGTGCTTTGCTACCTCTTGGCTGAAAGGGCAGGAGAGGGTAGAAGCTGTGGTGGTACAACTGATGAGCAGAGTGTCAAGAGGGATTGTGCCTTACTAGAGGCAGAAACTCTCTCAGTTGCCTTTTTTAAGGTTGTGCAGCTCTGCACTGTCCATTATACAAGACTGAACCTGAAAAGCCACAGTCCTAGCCCAAAGCAAGAGACTAGCTCGCTTCTTCTTCTCTTGGCGCCCAAAGATCTTAAAACTAGATTTAAGTTGCGAAAGCGTGCATGGAATACATAAGGAGAGTTATATAAAATTCACCTGCAATACTGACAGAGCAACATCAGCTTATGCATGCAATTTAATCTCAATAAGTTAGAGCTAGCCCTCATATGTATGATATCTATCAAGGCAGGAATGAGATATGCTGGGGGCCTAGATGGGTGCATAATGCTAGCCGGTAAGCAGAGATCCTGTGTATATGGTGAATATATCACTCGTCTCTATAGGTTTAGGTTCGCCTCTGCCTTCTCTGTGGAGGGCCTTGGCAGTGCATACCGGACCATCTGGTTTAAAAATAATCAGCTGGGTTGTAGACTGATATGTGACAGTGTTCTGGAGTGGATAGTGGTTTCTCGAGCATCCCTTTAGTCATGAAACCCACAATTAGGGTATGCTGTTTACTTAGTGTTATTACACATGGCCTGGGAAACTGAACTATCAGCCGGCTCACTCCTCCTCTCAGATAAGACACGACAATGGTTGAGGCTGGTTTGGAATGATTGTTTACTGGATGCCTGTAATAGCTAATAACATGACTGTTACACGTAAGCCCTCCATAGGTCATATCTTCATCCACCATGCTCGCCGGCCTCGCCACAACCGGCGAACGTCCCAAGACTCTATGTGAGCGATACCTATACCCCCTGTACCCACATACACACGTACCAAGATCATATGGTGTAGGCTTGGAACTCGATCCATACATACGTGGCAGCCTCCTCAGGAACTTCCTGATCAACATTATAGCCTACATCACCTCGGCCACGGGATAATTGTTTGTGTGTCAAATTAGGATTGATGTGGTAGCGTGTGTTTATCTTAGTGCACTTTTGAGAAAGGTTCTTTAGTGCTATTGAAAGGTTGTATGTATTCTCGCCATCTCATACAGGGGTAAAAATGATTGCTGCCACAAGTACATAAACCTGTAGATGTCACATAATCACAAGGGCCATATGAGGACACTCACCAGCAGCCTGGTGACTGGCGCAAGCATCCAGTAACAGATGTTCCTTTTAGCGGTTTTTATATTGGTTATTAGAGGGCATCCATCTAATGAGAAAAAAAGATCATAACATCACTTTGGAGGAAAAATCTGAATTTTTGAGACAATAGTATATTGGGCATGACAATGGAACTTTTTAATTACTATAATAATAAACCCACTCTAGAATATCAACTGAGACAACTCCGACTTACATGTGAGCTTACAATTAGAGTAAGAGTATGCCAGATTTTTTGACGGCTAGAGCATGAAGTGGCGGTACAACAAAGTATTATCGCTTCTATGCGTGATTGATTAATTTATTCTGTTATTAGTCTCACATTTCCTGTCAAACAATCTTTGTTTGTCTTGACACAAATCCTCTTTCAAAGAGTTGACATATACCTAATATATGTACCGCAACGAGTAGGCCACGCAACCTACCTTGAGTGCCAGTGCTTAGCTTATTGTGGAACTTCTTACCTGAGGAAGTTGTGAAGGCTAGGACTATACCAATGTTTAAAAGGGAACTGGATAAATTCATGGTGGCTAAGTCCATAAATGGCTATTAGCCAGGATGGGTAAAGAACGGTGTCCCTAGCCTCTGTTCATCAGAGGATGAATATGGATGGCAGGAGAGAGATCATTTGATCATTGCCTGTTAGCTTCACTCCCTCTGGGGCACCTGGCATTGGCCTCTGTTGGTAGACAGATACTGGGATAGATGCACCTTTGGTCTGACCCGGTATGGCTGTTCTTATGTTCTTACACATGCCTGGGAACTGAGACTACTCACCCCACTCCCCAAAAAAGCAGGGTGTGAGATTTTCTGTAATACCTACTTTCACTAAGTCTGAATTCATCCCTCAGTGTCCCAAGCTCTATATGAGCCTCAAGAAAATGAAGTCAGAAGTGTGGGACTCCATCCAGACCAACAACATATAGCCTCATCTGGCCCCTGGTGGGCATTAGGTAGTCTAGCTACCATATTTAAAAAGGGTTCTTAGTCATAAGTTGTATCCCATCAGGTAAAAAAATGGTATTGCTGCCACATAAGGTACATAACTGGTGGGCATCACCAGGCTGGATGGGGATGTTTAAATGTTATTGGGCATCCAATCTGAAAAAAATCATAACATCACTTGAGGAAAATCTAATTTTGAACAAAATTGGCAGAAGGCTTCTAAATACAATTGATAATGCAACTATGTACTCATAATAGTACAGATTTGGAAAGTTTGGGAAATATTTCTCAGCTGATACATTTTCTCCTTTTCCTGCACTTTGTTGCCTTTGGTTAAAACAAAAGTCTGTAGCCACACAACCATTTGAGCTTGTTTATGTCATGTTATACATCAAAATAAACGTACATAAGAAAATGATAAACAACAACAACATTGTATCAAATATGGGTGAACGCTTTTCACAAAGCAATCACTCTGTATCTGACCTATCAGTCCTCGTCCTCAAACCAACCTAACACTTTCAAAAGATAAGCCTGAGAACTTCAATTAATACTTTGATAGATACAAACTCAAAGTCTTCAGTAAAGACAGTGTATGTATGGCTTATTATTACAACAATCTGTAACCCATCAACCCTTTCTGTTTTATCCCATAACTACAGGGCTGTTAATGGGCCACTTCACTACTCTGAAACTGGTTCACTTTGAAACCAGTCTGTAAGGACGTGCCCTGGCTCCCCGCCGGATCTGAGGGGGACGAGCCAGAGCAGGCACCTCTGTGGGCGGAGCCAATGCCACCTGTCCCTGCCCCCCTGGAAGTCAAGGGGCGGGACAGGAAGTATAAAAGCCTGGCCCCAGAGCTCAGTTGCAGGCTGGCTGCTGAAGAGGACAGATGCTGAGGCCCAAGCTCCTGCTGGGCCCAACCTGCCTCATGTCTGGTATCCGGAGAACCCCCAGCCTGCCCTGCCCTGCCCAGCGCTCGCTATCCGGAAGAGTGCTGGCCGGACCTGCCTCGTGCCCGGTATCTGGAGGACCCCCAGCCTGCCCTGCCCTGCGCTCGCTATCTGGAGGAGTGCTGGTTGGACCTGCCTTGTGCCCAGTATCCGGAGGACCCCCAGCCGCGTTCACGGGAAGGTCAGAAGGGAGGACGGCGTCAGCATCGCGGCGAAGAGAATACATGTGTCCCGTCTCGGAAATGTCCAGTAACCTGTTTTTGGTGCCACACTATTAAAGCACAGGTAATGGGACTAAAATGTCTGGTACGGCTCCCGGTGAGACACTGAGAGCACGTAGCGGGACAAATAACTTTCGTAGAACAGTCTTAGTGCGTGAATCAGAGACATTATTTCCGGCCATAACGTTCGATGGGATAGTATTAGAAAGTGCACTGCGCAAAAAACTTCCGATCACTTTCCCAGTGAGGCACTATTAGAGAGAGCACTTCGCTAAAAGACTTCCGGTCACTGTCCGCAGGTGGATGCTTTTGGAGAGCACACCAGTGCGAATGATTCCGGTTACTGTTGCCAGTGGGATGGCATTCAACCGCATGCCAAAGCAAATAACTTCCGGTCACTGTTCCTGGTAGGTTAGTGCTACTGAGCGGACCGCAGTAAATAGTATCCGGTCACTGTTCCTGGTGGGTTAGTATTTACGTGCTTACCGCAACAAATAACTCCCGGTCACTATCCCAAGTGGGACACTATTAAAGCATTACCGGGCAAATAACTTCTGGTTATTATGCCCAGACAGACAGTATAAGACTTAATGCTGGGGTAAACAACTTCCGGTCACTGTTTCTAGTCAAACAATGTTACAGCTTTTAACAGGCAACTTAACTTCCGGTCACTGTTAACGCAGTTTTTAGGATGGGAAGCGGAATACTGGAGGTTATCTGGGACAGACTTAGTCTAATGTAAACAGATTAATGTAAACTTGAGTGCTGGGCCCTACTGGGTACCAGTGTATTATGGGAGTTGCATTCTCCACCCTATACCCAGCCTGATGATTTCCAGTGTCAGCTGGGACCCAGAATCATGCCCCAAAGTATCGTCCTATTCCCTGCCAGTTGCAGTCTCCCTGCTCCCGGTAATATTATTATGTGAAGACCTGACTTTTAATGCCTGGTTGCTGAGGATGGTCCTGGGACTAGAAACACCCAGATACTGCATATGTGTGTGTGACACATGCATAGGGGAGAGGGATAGCTCAGTGGTTTGATCATGGGCCTGTTAAACACAGGGTTCTGAGTTCACTCCTTGAGGGGGCCATTTAGGGATCTGGGGCAAAAATCTGGGGATTGGTCCTGCTCAGAGTAGGGGGTTGGACTAGATGACCTCCTGAGGTCCCTTCCAACCCTGATAGTCTATGAGCACTGCTCATGTGCACCAGTGTTTTCAGGAACAGGGTCAAACCCTTTATAGGTCTAGTTGCATAAAGGACAGATTTCTATCTTTATAACTAGAGTTCTTTGAAATCATTGACCAGGAAGGCTGTAGCATAAACAAGTTTTCCAGTAAATGTGAATTCCTAGGTTTTGCTTCAAACTGCACCAAAGCAAGTAGCCTTCAAAGGTGTGTATGAGAAGTGGGGTTGAGTGGTAGCATAATTTGAATAGCTTTATTAGGCCCAGGCACAGCTTCTCATTCACAGATTCAAAGGAAGTTGTGTAATCATCCCCACATTACAGATGGGGAAACAAGCAGAGGATTTTTTCAAATAGCCATTTACTAATAGGTGGTATGTGTGATGGAGACTTTATGGAGTACACAACAATTTAATTGCCTCGTTGTGTTTGCTTTTCTATTTAAGTAGTTTTAGCGCTATCAAAAGGCTTACAAATGCTCCATAAGGACATTGAAAACTTGTTTAATAGTAAATATATAAACAAGCAGCCAAAATCCTCATGAGATAGTGATGTGGAAAATAACACTTGAAATAAAAATAACAGCATTGATTTTTTCAGGGTTAGGGGGAGGTTGAGGGTTAGGGGTTAGGGTTAGGGTCAGAGCAAGGGCGAGGGTTAAGGTTAGGGTTACTGTTGGGTTGGGGTTAGGTTAGGGTTGGGGTTGGGGTAAGAGTCGAGGTGGGGAGTTAGGGTTTACGGTTGGGGTAAAGGGTTGGGGTAGGGCTAGAGGTGGGGTTAGGATTAGAGTAGGGTTAGGGTCAGAGTCAGGGTTGGGTCGGGTTAGGGGTAGGGTTAGGGTTTAGGGTTAGGATCAGGGTTAGGGTAGGGTGAGGGTTAGGGATTAGGGTTAGAGGTTAGGGGTCAGGGTGAGGGTAGGGGTTACTGGTTAGGGTTAGGGTGGGATAGGGGTTAGGGGTTATGGTGAGGGTGGGGTTGGGGTTAGGGGTAAAGGTTGTGGATTAGGGGTTAGGATTAGGTGCTAGAGGTTAGGGTTAGGGTTGGGTTTAGGAGTCAGGGTGAAGGTGAGCGTTTAGGGGTAGGGTGAGGGTTAGGGGTTGGGGTTTAGGGTTTTAGGGTTAGGGGCTGGGGGTTAGGGTGTAGGGTTGGGGTTGGGTTAGGGGCTGGGGGTTAGGGTTAGGGTTTAGGGTT
>NC_133793.1:0-22689 GCF_003597395.2 Chelonoidis abingdonii
CTGTTGGTCACTGGTTGCTGCCATGCGGGAAAAATGCTCTGTGCGTTAACCCTGCCGTGCCACAACGGTGTCCACTGTTGCTCCGTGCGGGAAGCTGTGCGTTACTCTGCGTGCCACACGGGTCACTGTTGCCCATGCGGGAAACGCTCTGTTGCATTACCCTCTGCGTGGCCACACGGTTCCACTGTTGCTCCTATGGCGGGAAAATGCTCTGTGCGTTACTCTGCGTGGCCACACGTGTCACTGTTCTTCTGTGCGGGAAATGCTCCTGTGCAAATTACCTCTAATGTGCCACAATGGTGTCACTGTTTGCCTCCATGCGGGAAATGCTCTGTGCATTACCTCATGTGGCCACATACGGTGGGTCACTCGTTGCTCCATGCGGGAATTGCTGCTGTGCATTACCCTGCGTGGCCAAGCACGGTGGTCACAAGTTATTCCTCACGGAGCAACAGAGACACTAGGTCAGGGGCGGCAACCTCCGAGGCAAAGAACATAAACGCTAGCCGATATTAAATGGCACCGCGCTGCCTGCCGGGACTCCAGTGTGCTATTAAAGAATCCTGCGAGCAAGACAGCAAGCCGCAGGGTTCCGCACTCCCGGGCTGAGCACCGGGCTGAGCGCAAGCCACCGGCCCTCCCTCGCCTTCTAACCCTCCCCGGATCCCCTGACACCTCGCCGCAGAGCCTGCGGGCAGGGGGCGCGTTCCCCGTGGGGCAGCGTTTGGCTCTGTGGAAGATGGAAAGATACTCCCGCTGTCTGGAGCCGCTGCCAACCATGGGCGCAGCATTCTGAGGGGCAGGCTGGTGCGCTCCACCAAGGATCCCGGGGGGTGCTAGGGGTGGGTCTCGGGGGCGGCAGACAGAAGCAGGGGGGTGATGGGGCATGGAAATTCCATAGGGTCCTGTCCAGGGGAGGGGCTTGGATAGGGGTCGGGGGGTCAGGGAACAGGGAGCAAGGTAAGGGCTTGGGGCCGTTAGGGTGAGGGTGAATCTCTGGAGGGTGTCAGGGGACAAAGAGCTGGGGGGGTTGAGAGTCGGGATTTGGGGGGAGCAGGGGTGTGCAGCAGGGGTTGCAGGCAGGAGGGAGCAGGGGGAAGGTTGGTATGGGTCAAGGATTTGCCTGGGGCTCTTGTCAGGGGGCGGGGGTGTGGATAAGGGTTGAGGACAGTCAGGAGACAGGTAGAGGGTAGCTCCTAGGGGGGCAAGTCAGGACAAGAACAGGGAGGCCTTAGATAGGGATAGGGTCCTGGGCAGTTAGGAGCCAGGGGTCACAGTAAGCGGGGTAAGTCAGGTGACAAGAGCAGGGCGTTCTGAGGGGGCAGCCCCCAGACCCGCCTGGGCCCTGTACCTCCCTCATACACACCCAGCTCTCTGTTGACTCCTTCACCCAACACGACCCAGCCCTGACTCTGTCACCCCCACACATACCCAGTCCCCTCTGCCCTGATACCTGCCCCCCTCACATGCCCCCAGTCCTCTGCCCTGACTCTCGCACCCCCCACATCCCATGCACCCGGCACATCCGCACCCCCACCCTGAGCACCAAACAGGAGCTCCTGCACACACCCCCCACATTCCCACCTGCACCCTTCACACCAAATGGGAGCTGCCCAAGTAAGTGCCCCCACACCCAGACCTCCTGCCCCAACCCTGAGCCCCTTCCCTCATTCTAGCTCCTGGCCAGACCCTTCACCCCCAGCCCTGTGCTTGGTCCACTCCCACCCTCAGCTCAGTGCAGAGAGAAAGAGAATGGGCCAGAATCAGGGAGAAGGTAGGTACCCGCTGTATGTGGGCAGGGCCGGGATTCCGGCTGGCAAGAGCCAGCGGATGGAACCCCTCAGCAGCAGTGGGCTGAGCCGCTCAGCCCACTGCTGGGCTGGGGTCCTGGCCGCCGGCCCTGCACAGCCCACTGCGGGCCTAGTGGAACAGAACCCCAGACCCTAACCCTAAACCCTAACCCCAACCCTAATCCTAACCCAAACCGTAAACCCCAATCCAAACCCTAAACCATAACCCAAATCCTAAACCCTGAACCCTAACATAACCCTAACCTACAATAACCCTAACCCCTACCCTCACCCTTACCCTGACCCAGACCCTAACCTAACTCTCACCCTACCCCCTGACCCCTACCCTCACCCTTACCCTGACCCAGACCCTAACCTAACTCTCACCCTACCCCCTGACCCTACCCCCTAACCCCTAACCCTAACCAACCCTAACCCTCACCCCAAGGGCCCTACCCTTAGGAACCCTAACTCTAGGGCGGGGAGCCCAAGCCAGAGGAACCCTAACCCTAGCTCCAAGTGCCCTACCCTTAGTAAACCTAACTCTAGCTCCAAGTGCCTTGCTCTCAGGAACCCTAATCCTAGGGCAGGAAACTCCACGCATAAGAAATGTAACCCTAGCTCTAAGTGCCTTACCCTTAGGAACCCTAACTGTAGGGCGGAAAGGCTCACCCATAGGAACCCTAACCCTACCTCCAAGGGCCTAACCCATAGGAACCCTAATCATAGGGTGGGGCGCCCTACCCATAGGAACCCTAACCCTATCTCCAAGAGCCCTACCCATAGGAACCCTAACTCTAGGGTGGGGCACCCTACCCATAGGAACCATAACCCTAGTCCAAGTGCCCTACCCATGGGAACCCTAACCCTAGGGCAAGGTGCCTTACCCATAGGAACACTAACCCTAGCTCCAAGTGCCCTACCAATAGGAACGCTAATCGTAGCTCCAAGTGCCGTACACATAGGAACCCTAACCCTAGGGCGGGAAGCTCTATCCATAGGAACTCTAATCCTAGCTCCAAAAGCCCTACCCTGAGGAACCCTAATGCTAGGGCGGGGCGCCCAACCCATAGAAACCCTAACCCTAGCTCCAAGTTCCCTACCCATTGGAACCCTAACCCTAAAAGTAATCCTCACCCTACCCCTAAACCTACCCCAACCCTAACCCCTAATCTAAACCCCTAACCCTAACCCCAGCCCAACCCTACCCTAACCATAACCCTAACCCCTAAATGTAACCCCTCACCCTGACCCTAACCCTTAACCTAAAACCTAACCCGAACCTGAACCCTACTCCTAACACTACCCCCATCCTCACCCTACCCCTCACCCTCAGTCTACCCCTACTCCTAACCCTACCCCTTTCCCTCACCCTGACCCCAACCCTTATCCTAACCCCTAACCCTAACCTCACCCCCCACCCCAACTCATAACCCCTACCCCTCACCCTAACCCCTACCCTCGCCCTCACCCCAACCCCCTAACCCTAAACCTGACCCTGATCCTAACTCTAATCCTACCCTAACTCCTTACTCTCACCCTAAACCTTACCCCAACCCTTAACCCTCACCCTCACCCCAACCCTAAGCTAACCCTAACACCTTAACCCTAACCCTAACCTAACCAACCCCAACCCTCCCCCTAAACCTCCCCTTCCCCCTCACCCCACCCTGACCTGACCCTAACCCAACCCAAACCTAACCCTGACCCCTACCCCTAACCTCCTGACCTTACACCTAACCCTGAACCCTAACCCCTAAACCCCACCTTCACCCTACCCCTAATGCTACCCCTCACCCTCACCCCAACCCTTACCCTAACCTCAAATCCTAACCACATCCCCACCCTAACCCGTAACACCTACCCCTCACTCTAACCACCCCCCCACCCTCACCCCTAACCTTAACCCCTAACCCCAACCCCTACCCTCATCCTCACTCCAACCCCCTAACCCCAACCCCTAAACCTGACCCTGACCCTACCCTAACCCTAACCCCTCACTCTCACCCTAAACCCTAACCCTACCCTTACCCCACCCCTAACCCTTAACCCTTAACCCTCACCCTCACCCCAACCAGAAACTAACCCTAACTCTAACCCTATCCTAACCTAACCCTGGCCTAACTAACCCTAACCCCAACCCCTAACCCTAACCCTAACCCTGACCCCTACTCCTAACCACTACCCAAACTGTAACCCCAACCCCTAACTCTAAACCCTAACCCTTAACCCCGAACTCCTAACCCCAAAACCTAACCTTAGAACTCCCCCTCCACCTCCCCCTAACCCTGACCCAAACCTGACCCTAACCTCTAACCCAGCCCTAACCTAACCCTAACCCCAACCCCCACCCTACACCCTCCCCTACCCCTGACCCCTAACCCCAATCCTAAACCCTCACCCCTCACCCAACCCCTAACCCCGACCCCGACCCTAAACCTAACCCCTAATCAAGAGGATTGAGATGTGCGATTCTCTGCTGCATCATGGCCAGCTGGAGATGGGTGACCATATTTCCCAAAGGGAAAATGGGACACCCCCAGCTACTCACCGGAGCACTCTCCACCCCTGCGTGAGGCTGTTGCTGATCTCTGGAATCCGTCCTGCTTCCTAACCCCGTGTGAGGCTGTTGCTGGTTGCTGGAATCCTGCCTGCCCCCTACATGCTGGAACGCTGCCTCTCCCCTCCCCAGCCCTGCCTCCCCGCTGCATGGGGCTGGCATCTCCACTCACCACCCCCATATGTTCCTTTACACCACACCCCCCACGTTTTTGGCAAGAGTGGGCATTTGTCCTGTTTGCTCTTGCCAACTGGTCAAGTTGGCAAGAGCAAATGGGACAAATGCCCATTTTTGCAAAAACAAACAAACAAACAAACAAACAAACAAACAAAAAGTCAGGCCAACAGGGACAGGGCTTAAAAAAGGGACTGTCCTAGCCAAAATGAGATGTATGGTCATCCTAACTACAATTTGAGTTATGTACTGAGGGCTGCTGTGGCAGACACAGCATATCTCTCCCATGAAATCAGGCCCCCCTCAGCACCTCCCATCAGTGGCATGGGTGCTACCTGCTCCTCTGACTTTTCTCTAATTGTGATGCCACCTGCTCAAGGCACAGCCAGCCACAGTAACTTCCGCTTCTGGCTTCACACCACCCTTGTCCTTGAAATGGGAAGCCCTAGTGGGGCCCCAGCATAGACCACACAATGGCTGATGGGAGAGGGAGGCTGAAGAACACTACATCTTCTTTGCAATACAAGGTAGAAGGGCTAATGTGGGGAACCCTGGGATTTCTCCCCCTAGAAGGGAATGTGGTCCTCATCCTCAGAGGCATTGACTATGGGATTTGGGGATGGAGAGATAAGGGGAGGGAATAAGGATGCCTGGAAAGCATGAAGGATTTGGGGTTCCCAGGTTAATACAGGAAGCAGGATGGGATGCAAGGGTTTAGGGAGTGAGAGTTCCTGGTGAAATGGGGGAGTGTCTTGGAAGATTAGGATGTGGGGGTGCCTGAGGGATTGGGAACATGGTGTGTCAAGATGGGGGAAGCAGGAGGGATAAATGGGCCAGGGGAAGGATTGGGATAGGAATTTGGGGGTGATTGGAGTGTGGGGAGGATTGTTAATGGGAGGTTCGGGATGGGGAGGGCCTGGGGATATTGAGGATAAGGGTGTGGGTGCCCATGGTAGAGGAAAATGGCGTATTGAAATAGAGGGATTGGGGATGGAAGGACCTGACAAGGATTGACGCTTCAGTGGGGATGGGAGGGGTTGAGGTAGTTTGAGAGGAATATGCTCAGGGAAGATAGGGAAGTGGTGAGATTTGGGATTAAAGTTGACACCTCTGAGGTACAAAAAAGTCAGGATCTCTGCAATGATCCTAAGCCAGTAAAACTGGACAGCCAACAGAGTGTACTGAGCACCTCCCTGGATTTCCCAGAACACCTACCTCAAAAAAAAGGATGATCCTGGGAAAATTTAGGTAGCAACCCAATTTTGAATTAGGGATACCTGGGGTCTGATGGAAAGCATAGAATGATGGTGCTACCACTCTGTTGGTGCCCTGCAGCAGAGCTGGATTAACTCTCCTGTGGGCCTGGGGCTATTAGATTTGGTGGGGCCCCTGGGGTTTGGAGTGGGGCGGTGGGCTCAGGCAGGAGATTGGGATATGGGAAGAGGTGTAGCACCAGCTTGGGGGTTGGTTCTGGGGTGAGGCCAGGGATGGGACAGGAGGTTGGGGTGCAGGAGGGGTCTCAGGGCTGGGGTAGGGATACAGGAGTGGGAGTGGCTGCTCCTGGTCAGCGGTGCAGCAGGGCTAAGGCAGGATCCCTGCCTACCTGCCTGCCCAGGGTCCTGTTGCTCTTCTTCCCCAGACGGCCAACGCACCCAGCCCCTAAGCAGAGGGGCCAGGCCACTCTGCGCGGTGTATGCTGCGCATGCCGGCAGGCGCTCACCTCGCAGCCCCCATTGGCTGCTGTACCCAGCCAATGGGAGCTGCGGAGCCGGCGCTGGGGGCGGACGCAGGACGCATCGATTCCCTGAACACCCCTCGCCTAGGGGCCGCTGTCCTGCTCGCAGTGCGGAGACTTGTCGCTGGCCGCATCCAGCCTGCGGCCCCCGCTTAGCCCTGCGCTGAGGGGACCGAGGCTGGCGGCAGTTTGGACAGACGGGCGTGCGGCCTGGCCGTTCGTTGTGAGGGCGTGTCGGAGGTAGCCCGCCCCGGGAATGCCGCTGAGGGAGGCTCCTCCTGGGGCTGCCACCAGGGCGGGCCGGGGCCGGGGAGCGGCTCCGGGGCTGATGTTACTCTGCAGAAGTAGGAGGGGCTGGCGCAGAGACTTGGAGCCGGGAGGCGGCGGCGCCGAACTCGGAGCAGCCAGGTAGGCCGGAGCCGAGTCCCGGGTCCGGGGCAGCGTCTGGAGGGGGCTGGCGCGGGGGCGGACCGGCTGCAGCGGTGCGGGCTCCGTGGTAGTCCTGTCTGGAAGTCGGTGCGAGTCCGTGAGCCATGAGGTAACTTGGCGCCTTGCCCCCCGCGGGGAGCCCTTGAGCGTCGCTGAGCCTCGCCGGCCGGGCTGGAATTCAGCTTCGGTGACTTTACTTGGTTCAGCTTCTTGACCTAAAACTCCCCAGAAACCCTTCCTGGGGGAGCTGCCCAGGCCGTTGAGGGGACAGAGCCTCTGCCTCCCCGTTCAGGGCCAAGCACCAGCCTCTGGCTGGGGAGAAGCGAGTGTAGTGCAGTCATCTGGGGGTTTTAGGGTATCCCTGTAAAAACGGCTCCTGCACAGAGAGCCGCTCTAAGGGATGTGCCGTGAGGCTGAAGAACATTCCTCTCAAATAGCCATGTCACAGCGTTTCCAGTCTAAACATATCCTTTCAGCGTGTACAGCCGCAGAGTGCTTGTTGAATGAAGTTAGTGGGTTTGTAATTATAATGGCTAGTATTTCTAAAAACCTGTCAGAGTTCTAGGGTCCTGCAGTTGCTTTTGTTCAGTGCCAGAACCACAAAGACATTCCACTGGCAATATTAAAAGAACATGTAAAATCTAGACTAGAAACCCGTAACAAATACAGCCCAGATAAACTAATAGTGGTTTTGGTGAAAGGAGATTGAAAAGTGGGTGGAGAGGAGTTTTTTATTTAAAAAGAAATTGGCCATAAAGACATCATATTTTCTTAAATTTACATTACACTGTAGACAACTGCTTTACCACAGTGGTAGTTGGACCTATCCAGTGTCTGAGAAACACATTTAAAAATACCTTATGCCTAGAGTGTTTACCACTCCTATCCCACAAGCTAGATCAGAGTCAGTGCTTTGAAGTACCTTTTCTTAGGATCATCTGGATACTATAACGTGTCTTTTAGTATGTCAGTAGTTGTCATTAATGCTTGGAGTTACTACTGAAGTAAAATTTCAGCTTTGGCTAGGGATTGCTCTGCTGCTGGAGCACCATTTTGTTGCTCTTTAAAAAGAGGTGAGACTGAGGGTATGTCTACACTACAAAATTAGGAAGAACTCGGTAATTCTCTGCTGAAGGTTCTGTGGCAGAGCAGCTTTGTTCCTTCCCCCCATTGTAGGAAACTTTCCTGCGCCATTTGACAATCACTTGTGCTGGGACCAAAGCGGCACATAGGCAAGCAGCATAGAGAGCAGGGCGGAAGTCACAAGCATGAAGTAGATGTACCCTTGTTTCCCTGCTTGCCCTTAGCAGTGAGATGTCTGCTAGAATGACCCCTGCCTGTGGAAAAGTCGGGGAGAATTTTAGATCTTTTTCCATAGACTGCTGCACCACGAGCCTTGCAGAGAGTGTGTGCTCTTTTCCCCATGTGGAACAACCTTTCCCCGCAACACTCACCATGCCTTGGCTGTTCATGGATATTTGTGCCTGGCTATGGTCAGTGAAAAAGTGATTGCAATGTTGCAAAAGGTGAATTTAACTGAAATATTACAATAGTGTGCATGAATTTAAACATCCCGCTTCTGTGCATTGTCCCCTGTACTTCACCAGATGTGGCCTTAAGGAACACCCCACGCACCCCTTCCGAGCTTCTCCACCAGATAAGAAAGCACCCAAGATGCAGCAAAGAAGACATGTTCTGGGAGGTATTGCAGGGCTTCAGTGCAGAAAAAAGGGAACATAAGGAGTGCTGGGAAGCCAAACAGCAGGACAGAAAAGAGAATCAAGCGTTTAAGGACGCAACTGAGAGGATGATTCAAGTAATGGGAGAGCAAATGTAGATGCTACAGTCCTTAAGTGCTGTAGACAGAGCAGATCAGTCTCTCTTTCACTTCGCCCCCTTGGACAACTTTCACAATGATAACTGGACTTGCACACAGTTGTGAAATTCTCTTTTCCTGGTTCCTCCTTTCCCATGAGGCATTTGCATGTGCTGTTTCTTGTTCAATAAAATCAAGGTTCTTTAATAGTGAATCACCTTTTTTTTTTTTTTTTCTCTACAAATTGAGATTGCAGGCACTACCAATACATGCACAGGCATTATTATCATTGTCTTACAGGAATATAAGGCCCAAAATGACACCATTGCGTCCTAGGAAAACTAGCACCTGTGACAGAGATATACAATATTGGTGCTCATTGTCAAAGTGCTGCCTCAAAGTCTCCCTGATTCTAACTGCCCCCCTCTGGGTTCCTCTGACAGCCCCGGTATCTGTCTGCTCAAAATCAGCAGCCAAGTGGTCTGTTTCAGCACTCCACCCCTGAGCAAACCTTTCACCCTTAGCTTCACAGAGATTATACAACATACAGCACGTGGCTATGACCATGTGAATATTATCCTCATTAAAGTCTAGCCTGCCATAAAGGCATTGCCAGCGTGCCTTTAATCTGCCAAGTGCACATTCAACTGTCATCCGGCACCTACTCAGCCTGTTGTTGAACGATTTCTTACTGCTGTCCAGGGGTCCCGTGTAAGGTTTCATGAGCCATGGCTTAGGGTGATGTTGAACATCTCGTTTGGAAAGAAAGTCCCCTGCTTGTAGCTTTCTGTATAGGTCCGTGTTCCTGGAGATACACCTTCCCAGACCACCCCGTGTTGATGTCACAGAAATGCTGTCGGTGATCCACAAGCGCCTGCAACACCATAGAAAAGTACTCTTTCCTATTGATGTACTCTGTCGCAAGGTAGTCTGGTGCCAAAATTGGAATATGTGTGCCATCTACTGCCCCCTCACAATTAGGGAACCCCATTTCTGCAACGCCATCCACTATTTCATGTACATTTCCCAGTGTCACAGTCCTCCATAACAGCATGCGATTGATTGCCCTGCGCGCTTCCATTAACACAGCCCCAGCGGTCAATTCCCCACTCCAAATTGATTCATGACCAACTGGTAGCAGTCTGGAGTGGCCAGCTTCCACACAGTGATTGCCATATGCTTCTATACCAAGAGGGCAGCTCTCATCCTGGTGTCCTTGTGCTGCAGGTCTGGGGCAAGCACCGCGCACAGTTCCAGGAAGGTGGTTTTCCTCATCTAAAAGTTCTGTAGCCATTATTTTTCATTCCACACCTTCGTGATGATGCAATCCCACAATTCAGTGCTTGTTTCCTGAGCCCAAAAACAACAGTCTACCCTATGCAGCTGCTCTGTGAATGCCAAAAACAATCTAAAGTTGCTCCAATCCATGTCATGCAGAAGGTCAGGAATCTGCAAGTCTTCTTCAGCTAGGAACTTGATTAACTGCACTGCCATCCACAATGTCTTAATGACAGTTAACAGAGCATAAGAGAGCAGTGCAGGACCCATCCCTTCCCAGAAAGATGCCGAGGTGCACAGCAGAGAATGGCTGCTGCAAAAATGCCACAAAAGAAGGACGTAAGTCCATGGATTGCTGGGACACAAAGCAATGCATCACGGGGCATTTAGCCTGGTCCTAAGAAGTGCCATGATCATAGAATCATAGAATATTAGGGTTGGAAGAGACCTCAGGAGGTCATCTAGTCCAATCCCCTGCTCAAAGCCGGATGAACATCAACTAAATCATCCCAGCCAGGGCTGTGTCAAGCTGGGCCTTAAAAACCTTTAACAATGGAGATTCCACCACCTCCCTAGGTAACCCATTCCAGTGCTTCACCACCCTCCTAGTGAAATGGTGTTTCCTAATATTCAGTCTAGACCTTCCCCACTGCAACTTGAGACCATTGCTTCTTGTTCTGTCATCTGCCACCACTGAAAACAGAAGAGCTCCATCCTCTTTGGAACCCTCCTTCAGGCAGTTAAAGGCTATCAAATCCCCCCTCACTATTCTCTTCTGCAGACTAAGTAACCCCAGTTCCCTAAGGCTCTCCCCATAAGTCATGTGCCCCAGCCCCCTAATCATTTTCGTTGCCTTCCGCTGGACTCTCTTCAATTTGTCCACATCCCTTCTGTAGTGGGGGGACCAAAACTGGACATAGTACTCCAGGTGTGGCCTCACCAGTACCAAATAGAAGGGAATAATCACTTCCCTCGAACTGCTGGCAGTATTCCTACTAGTACAGCTCAACATGCCTGCCGTTGGCCTTCTTGGCAACAAGGGCACACTGCTGACTCATATCCAGCTTCTCATCCACTGTAATCCCCAGGTCCTTTTCTGCAGAACTGCTGCTTAGCCACTCGGTCCCAAGCCTGTAACAGTGCATGGGATTCTTCCTTCCTAAGTGCAGGACTCTGCACTTGTCCTTGTTGAACTTCATCAGATTTCTTTTGGCCCAACCCTCCCAATTTGTCTAGGTTACTCTGGACCCGATCCCTATCCTCCAGCATATCTACCTCTCCCCCCAGCTTAGTGTCACCTGCGAACTTGCTGAGGGTGCAATTCATCACATCATCCAGATCATTAATAAAGATATTGAACAAAACTGGCCCCAGGACTGATCCCTGGGGCACTCCCCTTGATACTGGCTGCCAACTAGAGATCGAGCCTTTGATCACTACCCGTTGAGCCCAACAATTTAGCCAGCTTTCTATCCACCTTATAGTCCATTATCCAATGCATATTTCTTTAACTTGCTGGCAAGAATACTGTGGGAGACCATATCAAAAGCTTTGCTAAAGTCAAGATATATCACATCCACCATTTTCCCCATATCCACAGAACCAGTTATCTCATCATAGAAGGCAATCAGGTTGGTCAGGCATGACTTGCCCGTGGTGAATTCATGTTGACTGTTCCTGATCACCTTCCTCTCTGCCTACCCACATACCTAGCGACAGAAGTTGTCAAGCTGGACTGTAGGATAGGTACCCACAGTGCAATGCTTACATTGTTGATGGTGCCCCCATTGTGGATGTGATCTGCTAACCAAGGGAGCAAGTGTGAACATGAGATTCCGATTTCTATTATGTCGACTTTTGGTTGTTGCCGTCACTTTTGTCAACAAAAATTAGTAGTGTAGACATGGCCTAGGTCAGAGACTTTCTAGTAAAGAGTGTGTAATTGATGTTTCTGTTGCTGTGCTTTGATCTAGTGCTTGTTTTTAATAGTAGAAAAAAAACAAAAGATAAGCAATTTACTTTCTGGAACATTATTTTCATGTGATTGATTTCTTTTTGGATCAAGGTGAGGACAAAAATATTTGCAAAATCAGGGACAGCTGAGAAGCGTGTCTGAGGGAAATTATATTAAACACTTCTGTCTGCAAGTTACACTGAATTACAACTAAATAAAGGGACACTCAACTTTTTGCCTACTATTGTTACAAGAAACACTTAAAATGGCTGTCTAAAAGATTATAGAGATATTTCCTTTTTGAAAATGCATTTACATTGTGCATCTGACAGCACATTTGTATAATCATTTTTACCATTCCCCACCTCTCCTTTGTGCATCTTTCACACATCAACTGGAGAGAAATATTTTGTAATTGTAAAACCACAAAATTGACAGAGATATGTGGGGGATGGGTGTAGCACAGAAACAATGTTAGTGTATTTTAACTGATTACGTTTCAAGGTGACTGTCTCCATTTAAGCAATCTATCTAATAGAAAAGAAATCTATAGAGTATATCTGAAAAAACAGAAAGGGCCAGACCTATACTGGCAGAACCTAGGTTGTGGGACTCCAGAGACCACAGTAGTGACAGTAGCTGACAAGAGTCCCCAGCAGTGGTCTGGACCTGGCTGGTATAGCATACAGCGGGAGAGACTTGATTCAGTGCATTTCCAGGCAATATCATTTGAAGCCATAAATAAAGCTGCTTCCGTTTCACCCTATGAATCCCAAATGGAAGGGGTCAGGGATACTGCCTCCGGAGCTATAGAGGATGCAAATTGCTGCTACTTTTGCATATGATTTGAGGTAATTGAATGGGTCATTAAAAAGTTCATGATGGTTTTCCCTCCCCTAAAAATAGGGATTTTTAGCCATGTAATCTAGCCAAAGTCAATTTTTAGTTAGTTGTATTGTGCTTACCATACATTCCTCTGTAATGTTACCTGGAAGCAAGAGTCTTCAGTTCTGTCTTAATTGTTGTGTAGTGTTGCTTTGTGCTGTTAGACAATAGGTAGAGTGATTGATAAAGTTTGTAAAGTGCTTTGGGGAACCTTTCTGGATGAAAGGTGATGTGTAAGTTTGTCATCATAGTGCTAGAGATTAATCTTATAAAATTTACCAGTCATCTGAATGTTGTGCTGATTGTGTGTAAAATAGTAACCTGTATGTTTGATAAAACAGGTTTTTGCAATTCCTAAGTTTTTGGCCTTTTCCGAGTAAGTAATATGGAGATGGAGAAAATGAACACGGATATGTCTGGTGAGGAGGAAGAGAAGGAAAAAAATGAAAGAAACTCTAGAGTTTGTACTAGCTGTGACAAGATCCATGAGTCCATTTCCAAATGGATGCTTCCCGAAAATGCCAGAAGAACCTACCTGGAAAGAGCAAACTGTATCCCTCCTCCTCTCTTCATCATTTCCATTAGTATAGCTGAGGTAAGAGTTCTTACCTGGTAACATTGTAAATGTTTGCACTTGTCTTTCAATGAATGCTATTATTTTACAGGAACAACAGTCAAACTGGAATTTAGATTATACAAATTGCAGTTGTTTCACTTTAGAGTCAAGGGCTTCTTGTCTGTTGTTCTGCACTGGAGTTTGCATGTGATCATAAAACACACTGAATTCAGAATTTTTAACTTACTACTTTCTCATTCATTGCACATATGAAGTCCATATTGCACCACTATAATACCCTATATTTCAGTTCCTTGTAAGTCTGGCAAATTTTAACCATGCAGGCTGAAATCTTCCATCTCTGGTTTCTGTTTCATGTTGAATTTTTTAAAATATTTGAGCAAAAATGGTTCAGCATCAGAATGAGCTTAGTGGAGAAATAAACTATTTTACAGGGGACAGTCCAGAAGTGTCCTAACTCCATGAAAATCCACACTCATTTGGCCAGTTTAAGAGCCTCTTAAAGTTGGTATGGGCACATGCGCAGCAGAACTTGTTTTACACTTGGTGATTACGTTTCTTAAAATCCTAAACTGAACTGCATGTGCTCTACTAGAGTTCTTTTAAGGGGTCAACAAGCATGTGGACAAGGGGTATCCAGTAGATATAGTGTACTTAGATTTTCAGAAAGCCTTCACGAGGTCCCTCACCAAAGGCTTTTAAGCAAAGTAAGCTATCATGGGATAAGAGGGAAGGTCCTCTCCCATCGGATCGGAGTACCTGGTAAAAATGAAAATAGGAAACAAGGTAGGAATACTAATGGTCACTTTGCAGATGGAAAGAGGTAAATAGTTGGGTCCCAGGGCACTCTGACTGGGCCAGGCCTATGCAGTATATTTAAACGGATCTGGAAAGGGGTAAGCAGTGAGGTGGCCAAAATTTGCGCTGATGATTACAAAATTCCTCCAAGATAGTTAAGTAGGCAGGCAGACTGCGAGACTACAAAGAATCTCTCAAAGTGAGTGCCTAGAACAAAATGAAGAAATCAATGTTGATATATGTATATGGCAACATTGAAAGAATATACTTCCAATTATACAATATAAAATGATGGGGTAAATTGGCTGTTACCATCCAAGAAAAGAGATCCTTAGAGTCTTGGGGATAGTTCTCTGAAAAACATCACTCATATGCAGCTTGCACAGACAGTCAAAAGCGACACAGAATGTTGGGAATCATTAAGAAAGAGATAGATCAATAAGACAGAAAATATTCATGATGCCTCTATATAAATCCATGGTACACCCAGTTCTGATATATTGTGTGCAGATGTAAGTCACTCCCAAAAAGATATCATTGGAATTGAAGGTTCAGAAAAGGGCAACAAAAATTTTTAGGAGTATGGAACGGCTTGCCATATGAGACAGATTAATAAACTGGGACTTTCAGCTTGGAGAACAAGAGAATAAGGGGGCGTAATGATGGAGCCTATGCCGATCATGAGATGTGGAGAAAGTAAAATGTAGGAAGTTTGAGTTTACCTCTGCCTCAATATTACAACAAGAAGTCCTAAGGGTCAGCAAAATGAAATTAATAGGGCAGCAGGTTTAAATACCAACACACAAAGGAAGTATTATTTTACACAGTGTACAGTCAACCTGTGGAACTACTTTCAGAGGAAGTTGTGAAGGCCAAAAAAAGTAATCTAAGATAAGTTCATGGGGAAGCGTCCATCAGTAGCGATTAGCCAGCGATGGACAGGGGATGGTGTTCCTAGCCTCTGTTTGCCAGACAGCTCAGGAATGGATCACTTGATGATTTTACTGTCTGGTTCATTCCCCCTGGGGCACCTGGGCCATTGCCATTGTTGGAAATCACAAATATGACTAGGGTGGACCCATTTGGTCTGACCCATATGGCTGTTTCTATTTCCCAAATTTGATGCGACGCTCAGCTGTCCCTCCCAGTCAAAATACTCCTTTGCCGAGGGATAATGCCAAACTAGGCTGTGAGCCCAGGAGTTTGAAGTCCTTGCCTCTTCTGCTGATGGTTATTAATTGGTCACTTCTCAATCTATATCCAGCAAGACCTCAACCTATAAAGTATTATTCCCCATTTTATATGTGAAAGTACTAAAGGATCTTAACATTTCAACAGCCACTGTCTGGCAGCAATCGACTAAAATAGAGCATCTCTGTCGCGAAGACTCCCAGTTCAGCCCACTTATCCAGCTGTCTCTACTGAAAGTATAGGCCAAATGTATTTTGGTTATGCAAGTCCTGCATACCCAGTGCCTAGAAAATGAACCAGGAATCCTACTTTGTCCTGTGGTCTAGCAAATATAATGATTGGAATTTCTCATTTTTTCATCTTGCTTTTTTAAAGTCCAGTGTTTTGTATTTGTTTCTGTGTGAGAGTGTAACTGCTCTGACTGTTCGAATCCTGATCCAGCAGAAACGCAGCATAATCCTTATCCATTGAAGTCAGTGGGATTAAGAATATGCACCGCGTCATAGACTCCTTTAAATCTTGGTATTGTCTCAATTTGCGTGCTGCTTTTGCATGCTTACCCTTGTTGTTTCCATGTGTGTTCTGACCTTCACACACAGTTGTGTGTTAGTGAATAATGCATTTCTGTATAGCAGCAAGGTTTTGAAATCTGCCATGAGACAATTCCTATATCAAGGATTTTTGAGATTATGGTGGAACCAAATAATTTTATATTTTGTAATCCAAATCGTTTGTCAGAAAGTTGTTAAAGTCCCTCTCGTTGTTTCCAGCTGGCTGTATTCATTTATTATGCTGTTGGAAGCCCCAAAACAGTTGGAATCACGCTGGATACAGATGTCTGGACAGTCCTTATTTAATAGGCCTGACAAAGAGGGAAGAAGCTTTGGAGTATTCATGTCGAGATATGCTCTAGGCATGGCTGGGTAGTAATGTACAGTGGACTCTACAAACAGTCAACCTGTGGAACTTCTTTGCAGAAGGAGTGTTGGTGAAGGCGAAGACTAATAACACTGGGTCAAACAAGAACGAGATAGTTCATGAGGATCAGGTCCATCAATGTATTGCCAGGATGGGCAAGGATATGTGGTCCCTAGCCTCTGTTTGCCAAGAAGCTGGCATGGGCAACAAGGGATGGATCACTTGTTGATTACCTGTTCTTGTTCATTCTCTCCAAGTACCTGGGCATTTTGTTGGCGCAGTTTTGGAAGGACAGGATACAGGCTATAGATGGATCTTGGTCTGACCTCGTCTGACCGCCGGCATTCTAAGGTCCTAAACAGGTTTTTCAGAGAAGCCAAAGAGAGTTCAGGTGTCATTCCATTAGGTTCCTATGACAAATCTCAGTCTATGTCCAAAATGTATGTATTCTTTAGGAAAATGGGAAGATCTTACTGATAAGATTTATGAAAGATCATGTGGTCAGGAACCCTAGTCTAAGGTCAGTAATGACAAGAAGAGTCCATCTAAGTGGAATCCTGCCAGCACACTTCTGCAGCAGTGAGGTGTCCTCCATTTGAAAACCTGACCTAATCCATCAACGTTTCGTTTGCGAGATCAGTACAAGGTAGTAAGAATAGCATGGGCTGTAGTATAGTTTTAATCCTACTGAAAGACGGTACAAACAAGGGCAACAAAACATGATTAATAGGCAAGAACGCTTGCATATGAGGAGAGATTAAACCAGACTGAACCTGTTGCAGGTTTTGAAGAGATGACTAGGGGAGTAAGATTAGAGTCTATAATATCATGTTGGGGGGTAAGGGGTTTGGGAAAAGAAAAAAAAGGTTTGAAAAAAATGGGGGAAATGTTAGTTACTCCTTCACATAAGCAAAGAACTAGGGGTCACCCCATAAAATTAATAGGCGCACTTTAAAACAAAAAAGAAAGTACTCGTCTCACCCAATGTGCAATCAATCTTGGAATCACAATGCTACGGGTCAAAAGTACAACGGGTTCAAAAAATAAATTAAAATAAGTTCATGGAATAACACGGTCCATTCAATGGTTATTACCAAGAGGTCAAGGTTGCAACCCATTCTTTGAAGTGCCCTAGCCCATCTGACTGCAGAAAGACTGGGACGCACAACAGGGAATGGATCCCTCGTTGATAATTGCTCTGATCTGTTCTATCTCATCTGATGCATCTGGCACTGGCCTTTTTGAGACCTGTTCTTCATAATCTGTAGTCCGGAGTTCTGCCTTCACCAGAGCGGCTTACTCGACTTATATGCAGAACTTGGCCCTTCCAGATCCAAAGCATCAGCCCTGCTCCCACCCCACAAAAGTAAGGCTTACTTATTTGAGTTACTTCTGAGTATATAATTATAACAGCTTTTATATTTGGTCTTACTTAACTTTGTAAAAAGATTATTTTGGCTGTACGAAATAAAGCATGCCCCCACGGAGTGCTAGGTAGAAAGATGCTTCTCACTATTATGTTTACTTAGTTTGGATAAGTGCTTTAGAATGATTCATGTTGATTAATAATTCATTTGATTTCAATATACAGTTTCTCCTTGCAGGCATTCACACATTTTAGCAATATCGTCTTTCTGCAACTTATATTTGGGATCCCCTTAGAAATGGTCATAAAGGGCATCGGTTAGTCTGGTGGATCTCGCAGGAGTGATTGGAGGCAGTGATGTATGGGAACTGGGTAAGCTTAAATAAGAACTGTTGGTATCAGAATAATCAAGTATATTATTGCCACATCCCTCTTCCTGAGAACAGGACATCAAAGTGGTTGGTAAACTGGATTGTGTAAACATAACCGTTCTCTGGTGCACAATGTTCTGGACTCCAAACTTTTACCGGTAATAAAAGCTAAGAAAACAATCCTAGTTCCACTCCCTCGGTGTTTCTTTCACTTATAGCAGTTCTCCCTTCCAAGTTTTTTAACACTCTAATTCATCCAACAGAATAATAAATTCATACCAACTGTTTGTGGACAGTATTATACAATTAAATTTTGAAATGATAAGTAATTGAATTAATATCTCAATGGATAGTGAACTGTTATTTAATTATCTGGCTATCTAAGGTGCCCAGTTTATGGGCTCTAGAAAATAGGCACGAGATTATGGTCCTGTAAAAGCACATCTTGAAGTTGGTTACGGTTGTGCTGTCTTCAGTTGTAATTCGTTAGGAACTGGGCTACACTAGCGGGAGGGTATTGAACTAAGATACGCAACTCAGCTACCCACTATTTCTTGAGCTGAAGTGAGCATCTTAGTTGACTTACTGCTGTGCCTCATGGAGGTGAGTCGACTGCCGCGGCTGCCCGTCACGCGCGCTTACTCCTCCTGCTGAGGTGGATGTACACGGGCGTCGATTAGCAACCGGTTTTACGCATACCAGATAGACGTGAATAAAATCGATGCCCCGATCATCGAAACTACCTGCCGATCGCGGCAGATAGTATAGACTACCCTTGAATAAAAGAGCTGCCTGTTAATTCTAAATAAAATAACAATGAAAGAAGCAGAACAACATTGTTCCCCTTAATCTATTACTCCATCTCGACCAGAGAAACAAGACTTGTCTCAATCCGACTGCTTCTAATTCTAAGTATAATGGCTTGGTTACCACTTTGGTGCTGTTATAATACTTCCTATTAAGGCTGCCAAATCCTGTTGAAATGATAAGACGATGCAATAAAATCACTATGATTAAATAAATAGTAGCTTTTTTAATTGACAAGTGTTCTGACTGATGAAAGGTGAACAATTCCTCTCAGGGGACATTTAAAATGGGGAGTATAAGAAGTTGTCTGATGGACAGTTATTGCAAAATTCTCAAAACCCTATACCATGCATTCAGATGGAACTGCATTCTGTAGGTTTACATATCTCAAGCATAGCTCAGCTGAGAGATCTTATCGACATTGCAGTGCTCCCTTAAGGAGGCCATTCATAGGTCTGGAGCAATGTTCCCTCTAATTTTCCATTCAGGGTGGCGGAATTAATTTGTTATGCTCAGCAACGCAATTTGAGGTAATGTCGATGGTGTAGCCACGGTAGAAACAAAACATTTATTACATAAACCTGTAAAGGGCTGTAAAATTCCTCAATCTGACTTTAGGCCAGCCAATCCTCAGCTGTGTAAGCAGCCAACACAGTAGTGGGACTACTTCTGTTTTACACATGCTGAGGATTCGACCTTCAAGTGTACATATAGAACGGCTTCCCTTAGTCACTATTGCAACGGGCATAGACTGGAACGTCTTATGCACATAACAGCTTCTGAACGAGCAGAAAAAAAATGAAATCCTATTGTGCAGACCCATATTAGGCGTGAGTTCCTTTGCTCGACGAATTTATCTGGTGCTGGCAGGGTAAGCTTGAACCTAAAGTGAAATCTCACCCAAATGAAATGAAAACCGTATGCGATGTCTTGAAGGTATTTTTCTTATGGTTAAATGTAGTGATGTGTAGTTGCATGGTTTTGTATAAAATTCTTGATTCAGGAGTAGATCAGACTCAATAAGGTAATATTTTTGGCAGATAAAAACGCTTTACCCATAAATTGCTTAAACAGAGGCCACAGAACAAAGAATAGAAACATTAATTGCTGTAACACAGATCTTCCTTAAAAAAAGGGGGCTGGAGCCAAGGGAGAAGGACCTGTCCCATTATAGTCCTGGAGTTGAGACTGAGGGAGAGGTGCCTGTCCCGTCCTGCCACAGCCACTGCTGGAATTGGGGCCAGGGGGCAGAAGATGTCTGAGAACCACCATTAACACTAGTTTAAACCTCCAAGTGACCTGTGCCCATGCTCAAGACATAATAAGGTGAAAAACCCAGGGTCTCTGCAATCTGACTCAGTGGGAAATTCTTCCAAGTCCAAATATGGTGATCCACAGTTTAGAACCCGTGAGCATAGTGGGCAAACTCACCAAGCCAGAACACAGCAGGGAAAGAATATCTCTGTAGTAACTTCAGAGCCCCCGTCTAGTGTCCCTCACCAGCTATTGAGATATATTGCTGCTAGCAGTTGGATTTGCAAACATGCCATTGGCAGTTCTCATCCTACTATCCCTCCACTAATCATAACTCAGCTCATACCAGTTAGGCTTTTTCTCCATTGCTCACCTGAAGTTGTGAACTTCATCCTCCGATAGGTTAGAAACCTTCATTGAATTTTGAGCCTAAACATGTTAATGGCCAGTTTATACCATGTTTATTCTCTTGTGTCTACATTGTGCTGTAACTTATAACTCTTCTCCTCTCCTGGTATTTATCCGCTCTGATGTATTATACAGAGCATCTATATCTCCTCATCTTCATTTGGTTATGGCTTAACAACCAACCTTTGAGTCTCCATCTCATAAGCTTGTTATCTATTCTCTGGCTTATCACTAGTAGCCACTGTTCTGCAAACCTGTTCCAGTTTGAATTAATCTTTCTTGAAAGATGGGAGACCAAATTGCACACACTATTGCAGATGAGGAATTTATCAGTCATAACAGTACTAACACTCTCTTGTCTACGGGAATAACTCACGCTGGTGCATCTAGGACTTCATAGCCTTTTTCATGTCCGGCATCACATTGGTAGGGTATAACACTTTAATTGGCACTTATTTCTTCCTGTTTTCCATTCCCCGTTTCTAAAATGCTCTGTCAATCTCCTGTAATTTCATGTTGTGATGCTTGATGCTCCTTGAATGAGGGTGCACGAAAATGTCATCTTAAAGTTCCATTAGGACCTAGTTCTAAGGACATTTCGTCTTTTCAGGGTTCCTTGGCTAGTCAGTCTGTGATCCCCCAGGCTCTCGTAGGGGCTTCAGGAGGAGTCGATGCTCTCATTGGAGGATACTTATGATGTTTAGTGGTAAGGAAACAATCAGAAACGCACTGAAAAAAAACCAAACAGATTCTTTGTGGATCTTTATATACGTTTGGATCAATTCTATTGTGTACATATAAAATGTTCAGTTTTTTCAGCAAAGAGGAAGAATTAAGGAAAATGCCAACTCCTCACATACATATATGCTGAACAAACTGTTCTGTCCTTGAGAATCCAAAGCTTCATAGATGCTTTTTGCTATTAAAGAGGAAAAAGTGAAGTTTAAGCAGAGTCATCATTTCTTTCAGCCAGTGACATACGCTATAGAAATGCGGTGTGATCCCATGATAGTGGCGAAGTATTTCCTGTCTCAGCTAGGGGCGCAAAATCAGAAATGAAAAAAAAAATTTAAGAAATCAAGAAAAAAAACCGCATAGTGAACATTATGGAATAACGCTGCAAACAACACAAAAAACAAAAACAAACAACCCTAAACTCTAGGGCTCAGTTAGAACTTGACTGCATGCCCTGAAGCATGAGGGTTTGTATATTCACCTTAAAAAATAATTTTAGCTAGATCATTCATGTACAATATCTAATTGTACTTAATCTTTTTGGGTGGCAGTAGTTCAGCTTAACAGGAACTTTAAACCTTTAGTTTAATAAATCTCTATGTCTATCTCCCACACATACCCAAAAAGGCAAATACAAACCCCAGCTTAATCAAACTTATATGTCTAACATATATCTGGTGACCTCAGCATTGTTTAGCCACGACATACTTCCAAATGCGTGGAATGTTGACAATCAGATGTCTGGTCTCCAGATAATCAAGTAAAAGCACATGAGTCTCTGCTTAAGGTTGCAGTTGAATGTCAAGTTTTGACAGCTTGGGTGACATATGATTTTTTTGGCTGCCTATGGAGAATGGAAGTGAAAACCCGTATGGAGTGTCAGGGAGCACTTAATCACTAAGTAGGGAAACAAAGGGTGGAAAGGAGTGCAAAGGTCTCTCCGCAGTAATTTGTTAGTTCTTTCTTTTAAGATTCAGAGAAGTGGTCCCTGCTAACATAACCTACTGCAACTAAACATATTTTTGTTTGCTAATTAACGATTTGGCTTCAGTGATCTCTAAGGGGCGGCAGAGAAGCTGACTGTATCGGGTGGCTTTAAAAAATGATATAGTTTACAGTCAGTCCAAAAGTGGGTCCTGTCTTTAATGCTAAACATTGCTTAAACATTAGTTCATGGAAACATCATTCTCAGCACATCTTCTCTTAAGAACGTTCAGTAGCAGTCAAACCTTCTTTTCTGTGTGATCACAGGCAGTAGAATATCTAAATGATACTTATAAGAGTATCACATCACCAGCAGTTTCAAGTAAACAAGAGGGGGCCTGTTCACGCAATAGCATTGAGGCTCCTACCACCAAAGGCAATGAGAGGCTCTAAAAATGGTATCTTCTGGGGTAAGGCAAAAACATTGCTTGCTGATAATCATTCTCAAGGCTGCAGTACGCAGATTGCGCATCTTTTAATTAATTTTTATCACAAAAGGCATATAAAAGGACATATGTTTTCATTATAAATAAGGAAGACTGTGAAAAGGTGTAATAGCAGTGGTCTAGTGGTTAAGCCCTGTTGTTAGGGTTTGGGCATGCCACTTCATTCTTTGCCATTCAGTCCTCATCGTTAAGTGGGGAGAATGACACTGACTC
>NC_133793.1:22714-31249 GCF_003597395.2 Chelonoidis abingdonii
GGCAAGAACTCCTTTAAATCTGGTATTTCCTAATTTGCGTGCTTGCTTTTGCATCTCTACCCTTGTTGTTTCCAGTGTGTGTTCTGACCATTACACACACAGTTGTGTGTTAGTGAAATTATGCATTTCTGTATACAGAAGGTTTGAAATCTGCCATGAGACAATTCTATATCAAGGATTTTGAGATTATTGGTGGAAAATTATTTATATTTCGTAATTCCAAATCGTTGTAGAAGTTGTTAAAGTCTCCCATTGTTTCCAGCTGGCTGTATTCATTTATTATGCTGTTTGGAAGCCCCAGAAACAGTGGATCACGCTGGATACAGGTGTCTGGGAATGGGCAACAGGGGATGGATCACTTGTTGATTACCTGTTCTGTTCATTCTCTCCCAAGTACCTGGCATTGGCCATTTTGGAAGACAGGATACAGGCTAGATGGATCTTTGGTCTGACCCAGTCTGGCCATTCTTATGTTCTAAACAGGTTTTTCAGAGAAGCCAAAGAGAGTTAGGTGTCATTCCATTAGGTTCCTCTGAAAATCTCAGTCTATGTCCAAACTGTATGTATTCATTTAGGAAAATGGAAGATTTTACCTTGTAAGATTTATAAAGATCATGTGGTCAGGACCCTAGTCTTAAGACTTGTCTGCAGGATGATGCTTCTGGGCACCATACTGGGGCAGTAGGATCTGCATCATGGTAGGCTGTTCCCTTTAAAGGTAGGGGTGCCTCGTTGTGAGCCCACCCCAGTCACATGGCATGGCCCTTATAATATTTTGGGAAGTTTTAATATAGACTTAGACATAAGGAATAAGAGGTATTTGTGGAGAGAAAGCAGTCCTAGGAATAAATAATGTTTGGGAGAAATTTTATTACTGTTTCTTTAAGGGCCTTGGATCAGCAGCCTTGCAGAGTGGGCAAGACAAGGCTCCTCTCTCACCCAACCAACTGGGTATGAGGTGGAAGAAGGGGACTAGTATGCTGCCTCTTCCCTGATAACAGGGCAGACAACAGCAGGAGAGCACTGCCTGCTGCACCCTCTGAGCCTGAGGACTAATTGGGGTAAGGGGCCAGCTGAAAGTTGATAACGCCCTACAGCTGTCTTAAATTATAACCCAGCTCAAAGGAGGAGAATGGAAGGCTGCAGTTTTAAGGAGAGAAACTTGAAAATATTACCCAGCTTTGGGAGGAGGGCTGGGACCTCCTGAACAGGAGCAAAAAGTCTATAGAGACTCTTACATGGACCCACAAGAGACATGAACTTCAACTCAGAAGTGAGTTACATGCTGTGGAAAAGTCAATAAATCAGACTCCCACAAAGGTGATACTGGTTTACCGGTCTAGGTAATTAATTGAAATAAGCTGAGTTGGTGCTAGAGGCAATGAACCTGCAGGGCCACAAAAAGGACCATGTTCAAGGGGGCAGCGCCCCATGACAGGGTCAGTAATGACAAGAGTTCCATCTAGTGAACTGCCAGCACCACTTCCTGCAGCAGTGAGGTGTCACTCTCCATTTGAAAACCTGACCTAATCCATCAACGTTTAGTTTGCGAGATCAGTACAAGGTAGTATAGATAGCATGGCTGTAGTATAGTTTTAATCCTACCTGAAAAGGTACAAACAAGGGCAACAAAAATGATTAAAGGCATATGAGGAGAGATTAAACAGACTGGAACTGTTCAGCTTTGAAAGGAGATGACTAAGGGGAGATAAGATAGATGTCTAAAATATCATGAGTAGTGTGGAGAAAGTGAATGAGGAAATGTTATTTACTCCTTCACGTAACACAAGAACTAGGGGTCACCCCATTAAAATTAATAGGCGCAGCTTTAAACAAAAAGAAAGTACTCTTCACCCAATGTGCAATCAATCTGTGGAACTCATTGCTAGGTCCAAAAGTACAACTGGGTTCAAAAAATAATTAATAAGTTCATGAAGACAGGTCCATCAATGATTATTAGCCAAGAGGTCAGTTGCAACCCCATTCTTTGAGTTCCCTAGACCTCTGACTGCCAGAAACTGGGACGGCACAACAGGGAATGGATCAGTGATAATTGCTCTGATCTGTTCATTCCATCTGATGCATCTGGCACTGGCCTGTTTTTTGAGACCTGTTCTTCATATACTGTAGTCCAGTTCTGCCTTTCCACCAGAGTGCCTTACTCTGACTTATATGCAGACTCTGGCCTTCCAGATCCAAATGCATAGCCCTGTCTCCCCCCTAAAAGTAAGGCTTACTTATTTGAGTTACTTGAGTATATATTTATAACAGCTTTTTATTTGTCTTACTAACTTTTTAAAATTATTTTGGCTGTAGAAATAAAGCATGCCCCCAGGATGGTAGGTGCCATTTTAGTATTATGCTATTAGCTATAGTTATGAGAAACTTTAAATGTTTGTTTAATTAAAATTTTGATTTTCAATTATCAACATGTTTTTCCTTGCAGCATTCAACACATTTTAGGAACTCTTTCTGCAACTTATTTGGGATCCCCTTAGAAATGGTTATAAAGGGCATCGGGTAGTCTGGTGTATCTCGCCAGGAGTGATTGGAGGTCAGTGTGTAATGGAATGGGTAAGCTTAAATGAAGAACTGTCTGTATCAGAAATACAATGTATATTATTGCCACATCCCCTTTCCTGACAGGACAATCAAAGTGGTTGGTATACTGATTGTGAACATAACCAGTTCTCTTGGTGCACAGAATGTCTGGACTCAAACTTTTACCGTAATAACATACTAGAAAACAATCTATGTTCCACTCCACTCAGGTGTTTCTTTCACTTATAGCCATTCTCCTTCCAATTTTTTAACACTCTAATTCATCCATACAGAAATATAAATTCATACCAACTGTTAGTGGCAGTATTTTACAACATCTTTGAAATGAATAAGTAAATTGAATTAATTCTCAATGGAAATAGTAAACTGTTTTTATTATTTCGGATTCTAAGGTCTCCAGTTTATGGGCTCTAAGAATAAGGCACAGATATGGTTCCTGTAAAAGCACATCTGAAGGTTATTGTTGCTGTCTTCAGTTGGTAATTCTGTTAGGCCTGGGCTACACTAGCAGGGAGGTTTGAACTAAGATACGCACTCACACTACACTATTTCTGTAGCTGAAGTTGAAGCTACTTAGTTTGACTTACCTGGCTGTCCTCATGTGGTGAGTCGACTGCGCCGCGGCTGCCCCGTCAACGCTGCTTACTCCTCCTGCTGAGGGGAGTACGGGCGTCGTTAGCAGACCGGTTTACGCATCCAGATGAGACGTGATAAATCGATCCCCGATACATCGAACACTACCTGCCACTCGGCAGATAGTATAGACGTACCCTTAGAATTAAAAAGCTCTCTGTTAATTCTAAATAAAATAAAATGAAAGAAGCAACAACATTGTTCCTCCTGCTAATCTTACTCCATCACCAAGAAAACAAGACTTGTCTCCTCTCCGTACTGCTTCTAATTCTAAGTATAATGCTTGGTTACCACTTCTGGTGCTTGTTTTAATACTTCCTATTAAGGCTGCTAAATCCTGTTGAATGATAGACATGCATATTAACAATCACTATGATTTATAAATATAGCTTTTTATGACAGTGTTTCTACTGATGAAAGTAGAACAATTCCTTTCTCAGGGGACATATAAAATGGTGAGTATAAGAGTTTGTTGATGGCAGTTATTGCAAAAATTCTCAAACCTCTATACTCATGCATTCAGATGGAACTGATTCTGAGTTTTATCATATCCTCAAAGCATAGCTTCAGCTGAGAGATCATCGTACAATTGCATGTCCATTAAAGGCCATCATAGGTCTGGAGCAATGTTCCCTACCATTTCATCTGCGGAATTAATTGTTATCTGCAGCACCAATATTGAGGTAATGCTGGTGTATGCCACCGGTAGAACAAAAAACTTTATACATATATACCTGTAAAGGGGACTGTAAAGATTTCCTGCAATCTGACATTTAGGCCAAATCCTCAGCGTTACAGCAGCAACAAAGTCAGTGGGACTACTTCTGTTTACACTAGCTGAGGATTTGACCCTCAAGTGTATCATATTAGAACGGCTTCCTTATCACTATTGCAACTGCATAGACTGAAGTCTTATGCACATAACAGGCTTTTCTGAAGAGCAGAAAAAAATGAAATCCTATAATGTGCAACCCATATTCAGGCTGCAGTTTCCTTTGCTCAGAATTAATCTGTGGGGCTGCAGTGTAAAGCTTGAACCTAAAGTGAGAATCCTCACCAAATGAAATGAAAACGTATGATGTCTTGAAGGTATTTTTCTTTGGTTAATGTAGTGATGTGTGTGTATTGCATGGTTTTGTATAAATCTTGATCAGATGAGTAATCAGACTCTAATAGTATATATTTTTGGCAGATAAAATACTGCTTATCTCCATAAATTGTAAACAGAGCACCACAGAACAAAGAATAGAAACATTTAATTGCGTAACACAGATCTTCCTTAAAAAAAGGGGGCTGGAGCCAAGGGAGAGAGCCTGTCCCCATTTAGTCCTGGAGTTGAGCTGAGGGAGAGGTGCCTGTCCCGCTCTGCCACAGCCACTGCTGGAGTTGGGGCCAGGGGGCAGAAGCATGTCTGAAATCCACCATTAACACTAGTTTAACCTCCAAGTGACCTGTGCCCCATGCTGCAGAAAAGGTGAAAAACCCCAGGGTCTCTGCCAATCTGACTCATGGGAAATTCCTTCCCAATTCCAAATATGTGATCAGTTAGACCCTGAGCATGTGGGCAAGACTCACCAGCCAGACACCAGGGAAAGAATTCTCTTGTAGTACTCAGAGCCCTCCCTGCTAGTGTCCCATCACCAGCTATTGGAGATATTTGCTGCTAGCAGTTGGAGATTTGCTAATGCCATTGTGGGCAGTCTCATCCTACTATCCCTTCCATAATCTTATCAAGCTCAGTCTTCATACCAGTTAGGCTTTTTCTCCATTGCTCACCTTGGAAGTTGTGAACTTCACTCCTCCGATGGTTAGAAACCTTCATCTGATTTGAGCCTAAACATGTTTATGGCCAGTTTATATCCATTTATTCTTGTGTCTACATTGGTGCTTAAACTTAAGTAACTTCTTCTCCCTCCCTGGTATTTATCCCTCTGATGTAGTTATACAGAGCAATCATATCTCCTTCAGTCTTCATTTGGTTAGGCTTAACAAGCCAACCTCTTTGAGTCTCCTCTCTTAAGCTTGGTTATCTATTCCTTGGCTTATCCTAGAGTCCCTTTTCTGCACCTGTTCCAGTTTGAATTAATCTTCTTAAAGATGGGAGACCAGAATTGCACACACTATTGCAGATGAGGATTTTCAGTATAACAGTACTAACACTTCTCTGTGTCTACGGGAAATAACTCACCTGGTGCATCCTAGGACTTCATTATCCTTTTTCATGTCCGCATCACATTGGTGTAGGTAAAACTTTAATTGGCCTTTTTTTCTTCCTGTTTTCCTTCCCCAGTTTCTAATATGTCTGTCAATCTCCTGTAATTTCAGTTGTGATCTTTAGCTTCTATTGATGTAGGGTGCAGAAAATGTCATCTTAAAGTTTCCATTAGGACTCTAGTTCTAAGGACATTTCTGTCTTTTCAGGTTCCTTGGCTAGCTCAGTCTGTGATCCCCTCCAGGCTCTCGTAGGGGCTTCAGGAGGAGTCTATGCTCTCATTGGAGGATACTTTATGAATGTTTTAGTGGTAAGGAAACAATCAGAAACGCACTGAAAAAAAACCAACAGATTCTTTGTGGATCTTTATTCACTTTTGGATCAATCTTATTTGTGTAAATAAAATGTTCAGTTTTTTTCAGCAAAGAGGAATAATTAAGGAAAATGCAACTCCCACATACATATATGCTGAACAAACTGTGTCTGTCCTTGAGAAATCCAAAGCTTCATAGATGCTTTTTGTGCTATTAAAAGAGGAAAAAGTGAATTTAGCAGTTGACATCATTTTTCAGCCAAAGTGACATTACGCTATAGAAATTGCCGGTTGTGATCCCATGTAGTGCAGTATTCTGTCTCAGCTAGAGGCCAAAATCAGATGATTTAGAAGTACAAGAAACCCCATAGTGAACAATTATGGAATAAGCTGCAAACAAACAAAAAAACAAAAACAAAAAACCCCCTAAACTCTAGGGCTTCAGTTAGAACTTGACTGATGCCCTGAAGCATGAGGGTTTGTATATCCCTTTAAAAAATAATTTTAGCTATATATTCATGTAAATATCTAATTGTATTAATCTCATTTTGGGTGCAGTAGTTCAGCTTAACAGGAACTTTAAACCTTTATTTTATAAATCTTCTATGTCTATCTCCCACACAAACCAAAAAGCAATACAAACCCCAGCTTAATCAAACTTATAGTCTAACATAAAATCTTGGTGACCTCAGCATTGTTTAGCCCGAATAACTTCCCAAATGCTTGGAATGTGTGACAATCAGATGTTCTGGTCTCTCAGTATAATCAATGTAAAAGCACATGAGGTCTCTGTTAAGGTTTGGCATTGGAATGCAAGTTTTATGAAGCTGGGGTACATACTGATTTTTTTGCTGCCTATGGGAGATGGAAGTGAAAACTGTATGGAGTGTCAGGGAGCATTATCACTAATGTTGTAGGGAAAACAAAGGTGGAAAGGAGTGCAAAGGTCTCTCCCAGTAATTTGTTATTTTCTTTCTTTTAAGATTTCAGATGAAGTGTCCTGCTACATAACCTTAACTGCAACTAAACATATTTTTGTTTGCTAATTAAGATCTTGGCTTCAGTGATCTCTAGTGTCAGAGAAGCTGACTGTATATAGGGTGGCTTTTTAAAAAATGATTTAGTTTAATCAGTCACCAAAAGTGGGTCCTAGTCTTTTAATGCTAAGCATTGCTAAACATTAGTTCATGGAAACATCAGTTCTTCAGCAAATCTTCTCTTAAGAAGTTCAGTCAGCAGTCAAACCTTTCTTTTCTGTGTGATCACAGGCAGTATGAATTATAAATGATACATTAAAGAGTTCACATCACCAGAGTTTTAGAGAGAGATCCTTCCTAATGGGTCCTAACATTCTGTTAGCTTTTTTGACTGCACTGTAGATTGAGCTGAATGTTTACAGAGAACTATCCACGATGAACTCAAGTTCAGTATTGAATGGTAATAAACATTAGGACCCCATCATTTTGTATCTTTAGTTGGGATTATGTGCCATTCTGTTTCTTGAGTGCAACAGGAATCACCACAAATCTTAATATTTAGACAATATTTTGCTACTAAATCCAATACTCTAATACTGAGGTATAATCTAAGGTTAGTAGAGCATTAGTTATAATTTACCAAGCTATTTTAGTGAACTCTGTACTTACTTGAGACCATTCACAGGAGCGATAATCTTCTATACAGTGCAAGATCCCATATCTGTTCCAACTAAGAAAACACAATTATCATAAAATTGTTCATTCAGATTGACAAGACATTTCAGAAACAAATCCAAAATAATGGGTGTAAGGTTACAACATCATATGTCTTCTAGTGCATCTACAAACAGATATATCACCACAATTGAAGCAGTCACTTTTGGAGTGAATGCAGGAGCTAGTAAAAATAAAAATCTACTTTCAGCCACGGGATTCCAACCCTATTGATGACTTCAAGTACCACCCTTCTAACAGAGCAAAATTTAGCTAAGATTTTATCAAGCACATACAAAGCTAGTGGCACTACACAGTAGATTTAAAAGCGAGAGCAACACTAAATAGTTTAAGGCTCAGATCAGTTTACATTATAATTTTAACCCAACCCCAATTTACATTTACTTTGTGGTTTTAGCAAACTGAATAATATGCACTCAATACCTCCCTGACTATTAGTTATTTTGGACTTCATTTTTTGTACAGTTTTAATACTAGGTGTCTTGCATAGTTTTTTTCCTCACATACATACTAGGTAGGATTAAAATTACCTATAACCCGATGAGGAGCAATGCGAAGACTCCAAACAAAGGAATCATTTCTCTGAAGTTCTTGGAGAGAATAAAACAATTAAGCCATATAATTATAGCCACATGGACTTGTACATGCATAGACATCAACACAAACAGTCAATTTAGGTATAATTAATATACACTAAGTAACCTAACATTTTCTGTAGTGCTTTCAAACAATCACAAAGCATTTTACTAAGGAGAGTCAGTGTCATTCTCCCCACTTTACAGATGAGGAAACTGAGGCACAGAAAGTGGCATGCCCAAACCCTAACAACAAGGAGCTTAATCCACTAGACCACTGCTATTACCACCTTTTCACAGTCTTCCTTATTTTAAATGAAAACATATGTCCTTTTATATGCCTTTTGGTGTATAAAAATTAATTAAAAAGATGCAATCTGCGTACTGTCAGCCTTGAGAATGATTATCCAGCAAAGCAATGTTTTTGCCTTACCCGAAGGATACCAATTTTTAGAGCCTCTCATCCTTTGGTGGTGGAGGCCTCAATGCTATTGCTGAACCAGGCCCCCTCTTTGTTTACCGTTGAAC
>NC_133793.1:31349-49069 GCF_003597395.2 Chelonoidis abingdonii
GTCCTCCTAAGTGGAGTACTTTGCATGCTGTCCTTATTGAATTTCATCTATTTACTTCAGACCATTTCTGCAGTTTCCAGATCCTTTTGGAATTTATTCCTATTTGTCAAAGCACTTACAACCTCCTCCAGGCCATGATCATTGTCTGCAGGACTGTACTAAGGTGTCTGTCTGCATTATTTTAAATCAGTGGTCACCAACCCCTTGATCGCGATCAAACTTGCATCCGATCCTGGAGCCTCTGCCAGTCGATTACGATCTCTGGTTGCACTAAAGTGCCTCGGTATCCTGATTACTCGTATGAGCCCAAGTCCCTCCGAAGCTCACTCTCGCACTGCTCCATGCCGCGCGATCACGTTCGAAAGAGCCGAGTTATATCATCCGGCACAGTGGTGACTCGGGCAGGTTACCTGCCTGCCTATGACTCCATGCCACTTCCCAGAAGTGGCTGGTGCTTGGCCATCTCTGCAGTCCCCTGGTGCTAATCGTCTCCATGCCTGGCCCAGATTGCCACCTTCCCCCCGCCCCCCCCGGGGCGCTAACTCGATGTGCTAGCCAGGCAGCGCTTTCCGAGGAAGCAGCATTCGGGGCCATGGCAGGCAGGCAGGCAGCCTGCCTAACCCCTGCTACGCTTGCTGACCTGGAACGCTATTGTGGGTAAGTGATATTCCTGGCCGGTAACGCTGCACCAACGCACCGCCCTCCTGAGCACCCCAACCCCCTGCCTTAAAAGCCCGAGAGACCGTCTTCCTGCACCAAACTCCCTCATCAGCACCACACTCCTCACCCTGTCCTGCACTATCCTCCTATCCACCACTCTGCCGGCCTGGAGCCCTCTCCTGCATTTCCAAACGCACAAGGCGCCCAGCGCTTGCATCCCTCCTGTCCCCCTGCCCCCATCCTCCCGGGTCAAACCAATGCACACCCTACAGCTGACCTGTGTTTTTGCCACTGCATTTTACTGACAAATCCCTGAAGAGTGATTTCTGGACCTATAAACCTACCATGAGCATCATAAAAGGTAACAACTTTCATATAAGATGATCAAATGGTGTTAGTATTACTTTTAACTTGTTTTTGGATGAACAGGTCTTCAATCGGAGAAATATTAAGCAATCTACACGTTAGAAGGCCATGATATGGCTGTCTACTATTACCAGCACTGGCTTAAATATGAGTTGTTGGAGAAGTTTACCCATTATCACGCTATCTGGATTGTTCTGCGGGGTGTCCATTTAGGCGGTTTGAATACTGAATAGAGAACAACAGAAAAATCTGTAAAATGTCAGTTAGATTCTGATGTTGGTATTTATCCTTGCCATCCTCACTAGTTCCGTATGCTCAGGCTCAACGCTAAAGTAACATTACAGATATAACTCGAGAGAGAATTAATATTTCTTTTATTATACTCTTTAGTTTTGATATACTGCATAATATCCACTATCCTCAGCTGGTTTCCTTAGCCTTAAATCATGGCATCGATTTTTCTTTTGTATTGTGTGGTTTTTGTGTCTAATGCACAATTCAGTCTGATGCTTCCTCCCTTCTCCTATATTTTTTTCTAGTGCCTAGTGAAAGGACTATGCACATATAGTGGTGCATAACAAAGTCGTCTATTTGTCAGAGCAAAACAGGCATCTATGCTAATACCGAAAAACATGATACCAAATCCGTGCATGTGCATACTTAAGCTTGATAGTAGAAACCATATCGGTCATCTTGCGTTTCGGCAATAGTTCTTATGTAATTAAAGGCTGCGTCATATACATTTTCCAAGCAGACAGTCAGTAGGGGATGCAATTAAAACTATGAAACCTAACATTTTTGTTGTGGTTTTTGATGGGTATATTAATAATTCAAAGGGTATTATAAGAATGTTCTCATAGCTTTCCCATTCCTTTATTTTTTGTTTCTAGATATTATTAAACAGTTGTTTTATATATTTCTAGTTTAGCTTATATTTTCTTCCTTGATGAAAATTGAAGAAGTAATCTCTGTTTATTACTTTTATTAAGTGCTGCCATAGCATTTATGTCAAAACTGTTCCGTTCTGAATAGTGGAGCATCTTGGAGACTCCAAATACACTCTTGTTTGTCCACAGTTGGAACGGTAAGGGATTATGCTCACGCACTATACAAGTTTCAGTGATAGTGAATGTTTTTTAGAATCGGAGCTAAACTTGCAATACATTCCAATCTTTTCATTTAAGAAACACTGGTGTGGAGTTTTTGCAGTCAGGTTACTATTACTCACTTTCATCACTCCATGTGAATACATATTTAGAGTGTGTCGGGGGGAGGGACACTTCACTCACACATGCAGTCTTTTGAAGTCCTGTGAGTAAGGTTAGCTGAAGTTAATTCTTGTGCCACCTTTCAAGATGAAATTCGCGTTGCTCCATTGTGGCTCTAAAGCTGTTGTTGCTCAGTAACTGTCTGAAAGGATTATAGCCTACGTTCAGTTAACCTGACAGTGAACTCTGTATTCAATAGTTGTCCTGGAGGGAAGTTTTCGGGGTCCAACATACATGCAGAGTAGATCCTTGAGATGTCCAGGCTAGCAAGTACGATGTCGTTTGGCTGAACCTGACATACATGTACATTTGCCAGATGTGCCTATCAACAATGTGCTGTTCTCTTCCCAGTCACCAATCAGTTTAATAGAAAAATCCTCAACTGCCGACATACTGACAGTGATACATGTATTCATTTGGCTTTCATTCCAGTCTCGAAATCTATAGTATTAATCAAACAAGGAGACCTGGTGGCTGCAGCTTTTGAGTGATTCAGCTCAACAATAGCGGCTCTGAACAATGATGCTTCAGAAGTTGTGCCAATGGTTGTCTTTGCACTCTGCCGTTAAACTCAAAATATTGTTATTGAGTCCATTACTCAATGTAACACTCTAGTTCCCTGGCAGATGCAGCAAACATATAATAGATGAGGGTGATGGGAGGAGCCAATTGCATCTGGGAACTGTAGAGGGTGCAAGCTGTCATTCTTGCAGAATGTAGGATTCATATGCTTCCCACGCTAGAACAAGGCAGCGACTGTGGGTGCATTTGTGTTTTCCCTCCTGGCCCCCAGTAAAGGCGGGCCCTTTCGGATGATGGAGGAGAATATTGACTTTTCCTAAAAAAAAAAAATACTAGTAAAGGATGAATTTTGTCTTTTGGCTACCATAGAGCAGCTACCAGATGTTCGCAGCCTGCACCACTGTAAGGTTTCCTAGCTGTAGTCTCTCTAAGATGATGGAGTAGAGCCCAGTTGCAATCTTAATTACTCTCATCTCCTCGCCAACGTGGTGGTACCTGATATCAGTAGAGAAGCTCTCAGCTGACACAGTGCTGTCACACCAAGCGCTAAATGGGCTTAAATATATGTTGCTCAGGGGGATGGCAATTCACTCCCTGAGCAACATAATTTATGTTATGTGACACTGTAGTGTAGATTTACTTCAGTTAGTAAAATATGATATGTACGCAACTACTTTACTGGTAGGAATGCATATCATCCTTGGAACTATTCATTAATAGCTATTAATTTGATTCAGTTTATAGCAAATACTGCTTGAAAGTCATTACAATCTGTTTGTGTTTATTTAATTAACAGATGTGTTGCAAAATGTTTAAGCTTCTACAGTTCATTAAGGATTTTTGAAAAAAGCTGTATTTCAAATCTTCCAGCATACTAACTGTCAACTTATGTTGAATACACCGATCTCTCAGTATACTCTTGGTATAATCACTAATACTTGTTCATTTCTCGCTTTTTATTATATCAAATTATTTCTTGTATGTGAATGTTTTTAAATTAGGTGAACATTACCTTATAGATTACTAATCTGGAAGTAATCTATTTTTTTTTTTTTTTTTTTTTATGTCTAGAGTATTACCCCTTGACTACGGTGTTCAATTTCTTAAATGTGCAATTTGGGGTGTCTTTCTCTTTTCAACTGTTTGGACGCTTATTTATTTTACAGGTGTTTGGTAGCCCCAATACTGAAGAGCCAGAAAACCAAAACATGCACTTGGAGTATCCTTTTCTTCTTCTCGGATTGGATTTTTCAGACAGATGTGAGGCAAAAAATGGAGCAATAGTCTAACAGGCAGATCTCTGTTCTCGCTATTATAATAGAGTAAAACAAATTTAATTTCACCAATTAAATAAATAAACGACATGCATATTTAGGGAAACGGCACTCATGTCAACACAAGTACAAATGACGAACTGGAAAATTATAACTCATTGCATGATAAACGTCCTTTCTACACAACAAGCCTGAGGGCCTTTTTGGCCATTATCTACCCAGGTTGTTGTTGTTCTTTTTTATGCTTGTCTCGATTTATGTACTATCGTTTATGTGCAGAGGACTGGCTTCTTTAATTAGACTTATTCCTTTCTTTCAGTATTAATGTTTTCTATCAGAAGACTACTTGCCCTAGGAATTCCTTCTTCTTATTTCGCAGGTGTACTACTTAGTTGGAACGTCGTATTTTGCATAACTCAATGCTCAGAATGTTGTTAGATCGCTGGGACCAATACTCCTCTAGTTCATCTTCTAATCTGCCAGGCTCCTTTGACCCTCCTGCCTCAGTGAATTATTAAGGGCTTACTACACAAAAAGTATTTACTGTCTAAAATTTTCTGCCTTACTGTTAGTATTCTCTTAGTTCTTAATGTTGTGGTAGAGGTACAACGAGCTCTTTCAGCTTTTATTTTATAATAGTGCCCTTCTCAGTCTTCTTTACAAGCTAAGTACCTTGCTGTTCTCCTTCCTTGTGTTTTTAAAGGCCTGCAACAGCCATGTTGCCACCTTCTGTAAGAAAAAGCCAAACAGAAATTGTTTTTAACATACACATCCTGGTATATCTTGTCAGTCTGCCATTATATCTTTCTTCACCAAGTGTTGTAGTTTATTCAAATTCACGCTGCTATTTTTAAGTGAAGAAACACTTAACTTTTATTAGCTTTCTGAAGCATCATATAGGAGCCACAGCTCCAGAAAATCCAGAAGTAGAGGCCCTTCGCCTGGAAGTGGCAGAGATGAAAGAAAAATATGAAGCTGTGTTGGAAGAAAACAAAAAACTAAAAGCAAAGGTAAATATTTGAGTCTCCATTGCTGTATATTCTTAAAATGTAAATGAAAGACACACACACTGGTATTAGTTACCATATCAATAGTCAGTATTCATCTGTGATAATGCAGTGTCACTTTGTGCAAGTCTCGGGCTCTTGGTGAGGGGTCACTCAATTGAACACTTTTCATATTCTAAAATGACTAACAACTCAGTTTCTTTTTCTTAACTTTCTTTAAAAGCCATAGGAAACCAGTACAAGTACCAAACTTAATTCTCATCATTTCCACTCAATTTTACTTAACTTCTTTAAAAAAATGGTGTAAAAATCAACCTAGATGATATTCTCCAACAGATTACAACATTTTAATGCATCCAACAAAGTGGGTATTCACCCATGAAAGTTTGTGCCCCAATACTCCCATTAGTCTTTAAGGTGCCACAGGACTCTTTGCTGCTTTAACATTTTAAAGATGCTAACTGCAAAGGCTTCTTATAGAATATAAATTCAAGGTCCAAGAGACCTATTAGGTTAATGGGTTCTACACCTCACAGGATCTGACCCACTGGAAGCCTTTATGTGTATGGAAAATACTATGTTTACCTCTAGTTTTCTGACTGTAAAAACCTTCTGAATGGAACTTGAGTGTAAACTAAGGCAGAGTCATTGTTTTGGGTATACAGACTGTCTGCACCTCTCAGCTATCTCAGTAGGGCGTCTGTTCTTAAACCAAATTATATTTGAGACAGGTTTTCAAATAACTCATTGTACAGTTACCATAGTTATACTGAACCATAACCGCACATGCAAATAGCCACATAAACGAGGGGCAGAAACAGTGCTGGTTCTGAAAGTGTGTGACATACTTTTTCCCATGCAGTGATGCTGTTTGCTACAGTAACTTTACTTACCAAATGACTAGTTACTACATACTATGTTTCACCTTCTACAACTTTTGATCATGCAAGCTTTTCTACATGGATTATGGGACTGCCCACAAACAGGCCTGAATCTTGCAAATGGCTATCTTAGTATACACCATATATTATCAGTGGTAGTTCCACAATAGAACAAAAGCGCTATTTGTCCATCAGTTGGTCCAGAAAATGCCTACTTAACAATAAACTCATGGGTCCCATTAATGATCCTGCCATTAAATTTGCTGTCAAGACATATATGCATAAGAATGGCCAGACTAGGTCAGACCAGTGGTCCATCTAGCCCAGTATCTTGTCTTCTGACAGTGGCCAATGCCAGATGCCTCAAAGGAAATGAACAGCAATTATCAAATGACCCATACCCTGTTGTCCAGTCCCAACATCTGGCAGTCAGGGGCTTAAGGACATCCAGAGCATGACGTTGCATCCCTGACCATTGGCTAATAGCCATTGATGGACCTGTTCTCCATCCTCTTATTGAATCCTTTTCTGAACCTAGTTAAATTTTGGCCTTCACAACATCCCGTGGCAACAAGTTCCAGAGGTTGACTGTGTGTGTGTTTTAATTCTATTTATTTCTATTTCTTCTATATCTTCTTTGATATGGGGCAACCAGAACTGCAACAGTATTCAAGGTCTGGGTCATGGATTTTTATAGTGGTGTTATATTTTGTCTTATTTTTCCCTTTCCTAATGGTTCCTAGTATTGTTAGCTTTTTTTTTCCCCCTGCTGCTGCTGCACATTGAGTGATATTTTCAGAGACCTATCCACAATGACTTTCTTGAGTGGCAGCAGTTAATTTGGAACCCATGGTTTTGTATGTATAGTTGGGATTGTTTTCCAATATGCATTACTTTGTATTTATCTGCTCTGAATGTCATGTGCCATTTTGTTGCCCACTCACCCAGTTTTGTGAGAGGCCTTTGTAACTCTTCACAGTCGGCTTTGGACTTAACTATCGTGAGTAATTTTGTATTGTGCAAATGTTGCTGCCTCACTATTTACTCCTTTTTCCAAATCATTGATGAATATGTTGAACAGCACTGGTCCCAGTAATGTCACTGGAGGAGGGGGAGTGGGCGGGGGATGCCACTATTTACCTCTCTCCATTCTGAAAACTGGCCATTTATTCCTATCCTTTATCTGCCTTTTAACCAGTTGCTGATCCATGAGAGGACCTTTCCTCTTATCCCATGACTGCTTAGTTTGCTTAAGAGCCTTTGGTAAGGGACCAGGTCAGAGGCTTTCTGAAAGTTCAGGTACACTATATCCACTTGATCACTCTTGTCCACATTTGTTTTACAGTAAAAAGGCTATAAGTATTTGACTTGAACATTCTGCTGAGTCAAGCTGTCATGCTTATCTAAATGTTCCTGGCTTGGGTTAAAATGGGAATGCTTCCTAGAGGGGAAAAAAATTAGATGGGTTGTGTGGGGAGGAAGGATGCAGTTATTGCATCTTGCAGGCATTTTTTTTTGGTCACGGATGGCTTAAAATGAGAGTAATCTGACTTTAGAAGAAGGGAGACTTCCCTGTGAAAGAGATCTGATAAACTCATTCAGTAATGAGGGCTGAATTATACCTTAGTGTGTGGGCCAGAGTTAGAGTTTTGGGCCATATGCCACAACTCTGTGAAAAGGAGCAAGAGTCTGTCCTCAGGCAGTAACCAAGTTTGTTGGGAAATCAAGAATGATTCAGTGTCATTAGGACCACCAATTTTTCTGCTCATTTCGTTGTATCCTTCCTCTGTATCTTTGAAATGTTTCTCCCTACTGATTAGTACTTTCTCTTCTCCCCTCCTATCTACTGTTTATGCACTTTACCTCTTTTGTTCCATCTGTCTTTTGTCCTGAAGTCACCCATTTCCCTCGGTCTTTGAGTTTTGTTGGGTTTCTGAAAGGCAGCAGAACAACTTGTACATATGAGGATTGTGTGCAAAATTGTGTTCTAGTCTACTTCCTTCATTACTCTTTTAGCATGCAGAGCATTAAAGAGGAAACATTTATTTTCCCTTTCCATTAAGAACTCTAACAAGTTTAAGTAACTAGCAAGTTGCCCTTTTCAGTTGGGTGCCTGTGTAAAGACCTCTCTGCACAGGAGAAAACCTGCTAATCTGATTCTCTTGTTATGGGCAGAAGAACAGTACATGTAATTAACTGAAAAGCAAAACTTGACTAAGATTCAGTCCAGACGTTTTATTTTGTAGCTAGCTTGGTGTGCAAAAGTCATGGAGCACCTTTTTCAGCAGCTGTTGCTGGCAGCACACTGCGATAAATTTAATCCAACATTATTGTAAATGCCGGATGAATATTTCAATCAGGCTAGGAATTTCTAACCCATAAATGAGAAACATTTTAAATGCAAAATTAAAACTGAGTGGCAAATTCTAGATATTTTAATATTTACTTTCATAACCTTACCTGTGTCAGGGATTCTTTTCAAAGGCTCTGATGAAATCTACTTGGTCTGCAGCTACTTAATTTTTATACATACTCTGAATTCTCCAATTTTAGATACGTATTTTAAGTGGCCAAATTATCACTAAATCAGTGTGAATTGTAGATTAAGGTTCTGATGGTAGGTTTGTCCTCTATTTTAAACTTTACTCCTTGGAATAGTCTCATGAATAGCTAATACCCATTCTAGTGGTGGCAGTCAGACCATTTTACTCCAGCATATTTCAGTACAGCATACAAGAATGTAGGACACTCATTCTTCCCAATACTAACTCATGAGTAGCCAGTATTAAGCAATCACAATGTAAAACCCTCTCTTCTTTAAAGAAAGAAATTAAATATTTGTCAGTGGGAAAAACTGTCAAAAGCATTTAATGGATCTTGTGTGCTGAAATCTCCTGACTTTATAAGTCACTTAAGAACTTTTGAAAATCCTGCCCTGCACCTTTAAAAGCCCCCCCCCCAATAGCTGCATTTTTGCACAGTGCATTGTGTTTTTTCTCTTCCCTCTCACTCCCACCAAAAACAAACAAAAAACAAAAAAAAAAGGTTTACCGGATATGTTTGTAGTCTTTGAAAATAAGCGGACCTATTTGTAGAATAAAGGTTGCTATAAAACAATTAACTCCTCTCTCCTGTTGGGTTAAAATATACCTTCAGAGTTTTTAAACATTCTATAGCTAACAAAATCACTCCTTTTTTAATTCTACAGCTATCTCAGTATGAACCACCTCCAGAAGAGAAGCGTGGTGAATAGGAATGCTTTCACCTTTTGGTTACTTAACTGAATAAAGGGCTTCATCAGAAGTTTACTGTCTTGATGTTTTTTTGGATATAAATATCTTGAAACATTTCATGCAATATGTTGGTAACCATCTTACAACTACATGAATTGCCTAGGGAAGTTGTGGAATCTCCATCTTTGCAGATTTTTAAGAGCAGGTTAGACAAACACCTGACAAGGATGGCCTAGATCATTGGTCTCCAAATTTTTTACACCCAAGATCACTTTTTAAATCTAAAGACAACCCAGGATCTACCCTGCCCCATTCACTCCATCCCCATCCTCACTCACTTTCACCAGGCTGGGATAGGGGGTTGGGGTTCAGGAGCGGGTACAGGCTCTGGGCTGGGGCAGAGGTGTTCGCAGTGTGGGAGGGTGCTCTGTGCTGAGCGTGGGGCAGAGTGTTGGGGTGCAGGCTCTGGGAGGGAGTTTAGGTGCAGGAGCGGGCTCCAGGCTGGGGCAGAGTGTTAGGATACCAGAGGAGGTACATGGTGCTGGCTCTGGGAGGGGGTCAGGGCTGGAGTGTAGGAGGGGGCATGAGGTGCTGGCTCCAGGAAGGGGGCTCAGGGCTGGGGGTTGAGGTGCAGCCTCCCTCTGGGCATCACTTACCTGTGGTGGCTTCTGAGCAGTGGCAGGAGCAGCAAGGCTAAGGTAGGCTCCTTGGCTCCACACCGCTCCCAGAAGGAGCCAACGTGCCCCTGGGAATGGGGGAATGTGGCTCTGTGTGCTGCCCCCTGCAAGCACTTTGTCTGTAGCTCTCCTGGCTAATGGGAGCTGTGGGGGTGGGGGTGGGGGGGGAGGAGTGTGCTTGCAGGCAGGAGCAGTGTGCTGGGGTAGGGAGTCAGCCCCCAGAGATGGTGATTGACTGGGAGACCTAGGATCGCTGGTCTAGATAGTATTTAGTCTTGCCATGAGTCCAGGGGACTGGCCTCTATAACCTCTCAAGGTCCCTTCCAGTTCTACAATTCTATGAAAACAGGCCTTATGATTCTTAAGGTAATCTGCAAACATTCTTCTGTAGAGTTCTAAACATAACTTTTTATAAGCTTTTTGAAGGAGTTAACTGATGTGGTTTGAATGTTACACCTTTCAGAACAGGCTAACATTAAGCCTCATTTAGCACAAAGTGCCTGAAGTACATTGGATATTTCAGTAGCAGTATTAAAAATGAGTTAAATTGTATAAGATTAAATATTGCTTTTCATATTAGCTGAAAGGTGAGTTCTATTCCCTGCTATTTATAAATGTGAGGATTGATTAAGTTGCACAGCAAAAACTCCACCAATGACAATCCATAAATACATGTTTAATGAACTATACGTGAAGGGACAAGATGTGAAGAATGGATGAAGTTAAGGTGATAAATGCTGGCAGTCTCCATGGCTAGCTACACCATATTATAGACTGGGATTGTCATCTGTTTACCACACGTGCTATCACTTTTGTCTGGCTGACAAATGATTTAGGTTGGGAGTTCATTTGGTAAATCAGCTGAGATGTTGCTGGTATTCTCTGTAAGGTTGCCAACTTTGGATAAATTCCTGGAGATTTAATCATGCGACAATCTTCAATGAAACATTAATCTTTAAATCGTGGCGACTCCAGGACAATCTTAGAGGGTTGGCAACCCTAATTCGCAGACATAAAGTTAAGCTACTTCTACATTAATAGGGTGATTTCGTTCACTGTTCATAAGGTAGGTCGGGGAGGAAGCAGAGGTGTTCAGGTAGCAGGTCGCCTTAGACTGGATTTGCAGGAGGAGTGTTGTGCCTTCTACCATTCTAGCCCCCACATTGGCAGTTATCACAACCCTCCCATCCGTACCTAGCAGCGGGAAGCGAGTCTCGATCTCCGCTCTTAGGTTCTCCTGCCCCACGGGTCCGCTCGGCCAGGCACTGGGTTTTTGGTGCATTCATGTGACCCCATCCAGGCACCGCCTCCTCCCTTGCAGGGTGTGGCCCATCTCCGTGGGGCATGTCCCCCAGGGGAATGGACTCTCAGCTACATAGCCCCTCCCGACCTCCCTCTGTCACGTGAAGCGGTATAATCAGGTGACTCATCGCCTGATCCCAATCAGCCTACCCTGCTGGCCCCAGCCAATCAAAACTCATGATTGTCAGGTTAGGCCAATCGGCGCGGAGGCAAGTTAGGTTGCATGAACGCGGCAGGACGCCGGGGTTCCTTCCATCCTGCTCTAGGCGGAGTGAGAACGAGGGTTGGTGGGGTCTGTAGTGCTGAGGCGGGCAGCCTGTGGGGATGGTGCTGCAGTTTGGGGGGCCAGGCCCGGCAGGGGGGACTGAGGAGCAGGCTTTAATCGGGGGCAGTTTTGGTGCGTCGGATTCGTTTCCCAAGGACTTCGGCTACGGAGAAGAGGAGGAGGCGGAACTGGAGGGGGGCGCCAGCCCTGGTGGAAGCAGTGGCGTCCTGGGTGTGGCTGGGGGCGGCCCAGGCGGTGCGGATTCCAAGCCCCGTATTCTACTCATGGGACTGCGGTGCAGCGGGAAATCGTCTATCCAGAAAGTGAGGCTGGGGGCGGGGGAGCATACAGGGGCTCTTCGTGGGTAGAGGGCTCCAGGGGTTGCGGGGGCTAAGATGTAGCTGCTGTATTTGTACCTTCGCTTCGATTCTCGCCTCCTCCCTTTATCTCCCTCATCATAAATTAGGCACCCGAATCTTGAGAAGAACCCATTTCTGAGCAGCAGTTCAGGCCTTGACACTGGTTATATAGGCACTTCTGATGTACTTGCTCTTGTGCATTGAAATGCCCCCTGAGCTTGCTTGGTCCTCCTGTTTACCTGTCTTTGCAGGGGTCTGTTCCCTTTTAACTAACTGCTTAGCCGGCCGGTTTCCCAGTGGGGGGGAGGGTGGCACTGGTTGCTTGTCCCTCTCGCTGGGAGTGAGTGCCACCTACACTATCTTGAATCCTCTATGTGGCTTGTTTCTAACGAGAACTTCTCTCTCTGCTTTGTACGTGTTCTTAGGCAACTTCTTCTTTTTCAAGCAGCAGCATATAGAGAAGTTGAATAAGAAGGTTCTTATTTCCCAAAAATGCATATTCTGTCTTCAGGGATGTATGCTTCACTTTGAGTTTGGGCTACAGCCTTTTTTATTCCCGATGCATAGGTGTCTTCTCCCCAAAACCAAGGTGTGTCTCAGGAAATGAAACCAGCAGATGTTTCTGAGATTTTTATTTACATGTTGATTTGAAAATAGGGTAAACCACATCAGGGTGATGAATCTGCATTGTTGTAACTAAAATTGCCAGTTCAGACAAGCCTCTAGTTCTTTTTAACATTTTTGAGAGCTACTCAGATTTCATTATCTATGGGGCAAAAGCATAATTAGATCTTCTGGATGATTTGCTTCTTTGAGGCAAAGAGAAAGATGGACGTTTTTGGCTGGTGAATACATCAACAAATGACAACAATGTGTTAGACTTGTTGTTAGGCTTCATAGGGCTGCTAGGGCATTCTGCCCATCAAGGTCATTGTGATGAGCTTCAAAATAGAAGTCTAATTTTAGAAAAATGCAGGGTGTTACAGTGATCCTCAATTCTTGCCTGCAGATCTTCAGAGTCTACATATAGCTTTCCTTGCTAAGCCCTTTTCTGTGACCGCTCCCCCCGCCCCCATGTAAAGAGGGGTCAGAGTATTGTAATGTAGAGCATTGCTATGGTAGTAGCAATCTGAACAATAACCTGATTTTTCTGGTCAAGCCTTGATAACTGTTCTCAGTGTCTGTTAGCCAAAGGGACAAGCCTTCCCAATAGCATGAAATTCAATGGTCTGCTAGGCCACCTTTCTTTCTGCCTACTCTCTTAGGTTTATTCCCTTTCTCCTCCATCTTGAGTGCTTGGGTGACAGTATAACCTCATGCATCAACTCTGCTAGGCTTGACATTGTGTGTGGATGCCAGGCCCTCACTTCCCAAAACAAGTCCTCTACTTTCAGCTTGCCCATGGTCCAAGATCCCATGGTGATCAGAGGAAATGCTGCAAAGACACACTGACAGTGCATCTCAAGAAAACTGATATGGACATCAGAAGCTGGGAAGAGCAAGCCACCAACTGATCTCAGTGGCGTTACATTCTCTATCAGGCGGTAGCCCGCTTTGGGGAGAAATGCCGTCCCCTCAGAGCTGAGGGAGAGCAAGAAGGAAAAAGAGAGAACTTTCTCCCAGCAGGCAGCTGACCCACCAGGAAATGTCTGCACCTACTGTGGGTGGATCTGTGGTTCCAGGATCGGACTCATGAGTAATCTCAGGACCCATATGTAGAACTGGTACAAATCATCCCTGAATTGAGGGATCACCGATGATGGTGATAACCTCAGTCAGACATAGACTCAGCTTGGAGCTCCAAAATAATGCTGCCGTCACCAGATATGTAAACATTTAAAGCCCTGGACTTGGAGGTTTTTAACAAAAGTTTCTGGCTCGTGGTTATGGAGAAATACTGGAAAAAGTGAACCCTAAAGATAAGAAGTTCAGAAGGCAGATTTAAAATAGTACATTTGGAAGATTTTTTTTTTTAATTTCATGATTAAACTAATCATGATTTTTGGGGGAGGGGCTTGACTCAGACTTCTGCATGCTTGTCTGGCAATAGTATTCATGCTGGGCCTCACACAGTGCTGCTTTCTGCTGGAGTGGGAGGAGGTCATTTGTCCCCCATACAGTCTTCTGCTTGCAGCTCCTAGCCTGCTCAATAAACAGGAAACATGGAGCTGAAGTGCTTGCAGTCCAGTGAAGGTCTCTACCTGCCACCCTAGCAGAGGACTCTTGAACTGGGAATCCCCCAGTACCACCTCATCAAGCTGAGTGCTGTATATGGAAGGATCTAATAAGCCTTCTGGCAGTGTTTTTCAAAGTTTGGGTTGCGATCCAGTACTGGGTGGCAGCACGTAAGGCACTGGGTCACTCTTGTCAGCACCGCTGACCGGGACGCCCACAGGCGAGAGCTGTGTGGAGCAGCTTGCACACCTCTGTTGAGGAACTGGACTTTCTGCTGGCCGCCTCCGGGGTGCGGCATGGGCTGCAGTGCCAGGACAGGCAGGAAGCCTGCCTCTGCACCCTGGCTGCTCCACTGACCAGGAGCCACCGGAGGTAAGTCTGTGCTCCAATCCCCAGCCTCAGCCCTGAGGTCCCTAAACCTGAAACCCCTTCCTGCACCCCAAGCCCCTCATCCCTGGCCCCAGCCCAGAGCCTGCACCCCCACCCTAGAGCCCTGATCCCTCCTGCACCCCAACTCCCTACCTTAGCCCCGAGCCCCCTCCCAAACCCCTCATCCCCAGCTCCACTGGGTCACCAGCATCAACAGTTTTCTTCAGCTGGGTCCCCAGAATTTTTGATAACCACTGCCTTATAGAGTGTTGTGTGAGTCCCTGTGAATCCTACCCCTTGTGCAGAGCCCTCTATTGGTGTGGGGTAGCATTGCCAGCAGGGGTCTTCCACAAATTGTAGACAAGCTGATGACTGTTGGTTGGGAAAGATTCCTACTTGATGTGGGCAAGTGGTTTTTTCAGACTCTGTGGTGTGATACAAGGGGACCCAAGAAACTAGAAGAAAAGGTTGTGGATGGCTGCTGAGAAGCACAATAAGAATCAATAGACAAAAGCCAGCTCTGGACTCCATGAAATTGTGGACAGCCATATTCTTTGGAGCATTGCTTATAGCTAGTGCTATTCCCTGATTAATTGGATATCTAGTCCTAATATATAGCTAGTGCTGCTCCTCCTGTTGGCTGTGGCCCAATGATAGTCTTCTTGATAGGAGTTGCGATACCTGTGGTGTCAGCACAGTTCAGTCCCTGTATCTAGCAGTGGCTGGTATGTAATGCTTTTGGGGAAGATGCAAGAAACTTTTTAGTAGGCAGTTATGGAATAATCTATCCACAGGAAAAGCTTTGTCCTAACCTCCAATACTTAGATGATGTCCTGAAGTGTTTGGATATTCTTTCCTGAACTCTTTAATTTTTGCTATTATAACTGGATATTCTTGTTATCTGTATAACCATTCAGTCTGTTTGTGAACCCTACTAAATACTTGGACTTACCAGTATCTTGTGGTTGTGCGTGATGTAGGTAAATTGTGAACTGTGTGAAATTATTTATTTAGATCAATATAATTATCCCCCTTTTGCTTATTGTTTGTAAACTGAACAGCAGCGCCTGATAGCTTGCTTTCTCTCACATTGTTTATCATTGTTGTCCTCCTGATTCATCTCAATTCTAAACAGTCCCTGTCTCTTCCTATGAAAGTTTTTTCTTAAGTTTTAGTTGTCTGTCATTCTTGTTGCCCATCTGTTTGCTGCATTTTGACTAATGCGTATCTATCAAATCTTCATTGAACTGCCCACAGTGATACCCAAGTCTGTTTTTTTTTTGTTTGGTTTTTTTTTTGTCTTGAGTGAACTTGTAACTCAGTAAGGTGTGTAAATCATTCAAATTATTCCTTCCAATATCCATTGCTTTGCATTTAACAGTGAATTTAAACTGCTTTCCTGTTGCTCGGTCGCTGTTGTGAGGTCCCTCTGAAGCTTGTCAGGTTTCTCCAGACTTGATTAACCTGAGTAATCTTGGGGCTTGTCTTGACTACGGAATTAAGTCGACCTTAGTTAGGTTGATATATAGCCACTGCAGTAATTACTGTATTGTTAATCTTTCCAGCTATACTCTTAGCCTGACAGAAGAGTCTGTCCTATCTCGGGGCCTCTCCTTTTGTCCCTCCAGACCCATGAACATGATACAGTTCTGCGGTGACCTAGAATCCTGTTTTCGACGTCTCTGACTCAAAGAATATTTCTAACCCACCTCTGAACAACATACTAACCCACAGAGTCCTCCTTACCGGCATTACAAAAAAAAAAAAAAAAGGATTCTGCGTGGACTTCTCCTGAAAGTCGAAACAACAGACTGGACTTCTAATAGATTCCACCTTTTCAGAAGCAAAAGCAATGTCATTTGCCCCATAACCTCAGCCATGCTGAATACAATGCCATCAACAGTCTCGGGAACACCTCTGACATCAAAATCAAAAAGGCTGACACAGGAGGTGCTGTCATCATCATGAATAAGTTGGAATATAAACAGGAGGCTGCTAGGCAGTTCTCTAGCACCACATTCTACAGGCTATTATCCTCTGATCCCACTGAGGAGTACCAAAAGAAACTACACCATCTGCTCAAGAAACTCCCTGAAAAAGCACAGGAACAGATCTGTACGGACACATGCCTAGAACCCCGACCTGGGGTATCCTATTTGCTACCCAAGATCCATAAACCTGGAAATCCTGGACTCCCCATCATCTCAGGCACTGGCACCCTAACAGCAGGATTGTCTGGCTGTGTGGACTCTCTCCTCAGGCCCTACGCTACCAGCACTCCCAGCTATCTTTGAGACACCACTGACTTCCTGAGGAAACTACAATCCATTAGTGATCTTCCTGAAAACACCATCCTGGCCACTATGGATGTAGAAGCCCTCTACACCAACATTGCACACACAGATGGACTACAAGCCATCAGGAACAGTATCTCCAATAATGTCACTGCAAACCTGGTGGCTGAACTTTGTGACTTTGTCCTCACTCACAACTATTTCACATTTGGGGACAATATATACCTTCAAGTCAACGGCACTGCTATGGGTATCCACATAGCCCCACAGTATGACAACATTTTTGTGACTGACTTAGAACAATGCTTTCTCAGCTCTTGCTCTCTAATGCCCCCACTCTGCTTGTGCTACATTGATGACATCATCATCTGGACCCATGGAAAAGAAGCCCTTGAGGAATTCCACTGTGATTTCAACAATTTCCATCCCACCATCAATCTCAGCCTAGACCAGTCCACACGAGCAGTCCTGGACACCACTGTGCTAATAAGCGATGGTCACATAAATACCACCCTATACCAGAAACCTACTGACTGCTATACTTACCTACAGGCCTCCAGCTTCCATCCAGGACACACCACACGATCCATTGTCTACAGCCAAGCTCTAAGGTACAACTGCATTTGCTCCAATCCCTCAGACAGAGACAAGCATCTACAGGATCTCTATCATGCATTCTTAAAACTACAATACCCACATGCTGAAATGGAAAAAACAGGTTGACAGAGCCAGAAGAGTACCTAGAAGTCACCACAGGACAGGTCCAACAAAGAAAATAATAGAATGCCACTATCCGTCACCTTCAGCCCCCAACTAAAACCTCTCCATTGCATCATCAAAGATCTAAAACCTATCCTGAAAGATGATCCCTCACTCTCACAAATCTTGGGAGACAGACCTGTCCTTGCTTACAGACAGCCTCCCAACCTGAAGCAAATACTTACCGGCAACCACACACCATAGAACAAAAACATTAACCCAGGAACCTATCCTTGCAGCAAAGCCCGATGCCAACTGTGTCCACATCTATTCAAGTGACATCATCATAGGATCTAATCACATCAGCCA
>NC_133793.1:49782-51632 GCF_003597395.2 Chelonoidis abingdonii
ACTTTTTTTTTTTTTTTTTTTAAATCTCCATACTACTTTCCTTCTACCAGTGTTGTGCATCCTTAGAAGCAGTGTTTGCACTGATTTAAGTGGGGTAATGTGGAGGACTGACAGCTCAGGGTGGGGAGGCTCCTCCAGCCATGAGGTGACAGCGAACAGGCAATGTAAGTAATGCAGCGTCTACACAAACACTCATTTGCCTTAACTGCCTAAGCACTACTCCTGTCATGAAGATGGAATTATTAAGTTGGTGTCACAGGCAACTTATACTGTCAGAAGTATTGTTGTAGTGTAGAGTAAAGTTAGTTAGATTGATGTCAATTGCCTTGCATCGACCTAACTCTGTAGTGTAGACCAGGCCTTGCTTTCTGCAAATTTTGTCACATCCCTGAGTTCCTATCTTGGAATTGTAACTTTAAATTTTCTAGTTCTGGACTGTGTCTAAAACTGAAAGGGGCCTGTTTTCATATTCTGTCTTGAAATCTCTCAAGCTGAAATCTCACAAAAATATCTGTTTTGAGAGAGATCTTGTGATAGATTTATGTAACTTTCCACTCTTCTTGTGACCATGTAAATTTTTTCAAAATTCTTGCCACAGTTTGAATATTTGGATACTACTGTTTTACCAAAATTGGGTATAATGAGCTGGAGTTTAGGTGGCTTGTCTAGTGTCACATGTCAAGTCACTAGTAGGAATAAAATTCAGGTCTTCTGACTGAAAGTTCCCTGTCCTACTATATGATGGTATTTCTGTGGCAGCAGCTTTTTTTAGATGTCTCCTCCATTCCAGGACCAGGTCTCTGGGTCAGCACTGCGTGGGGATCATGCTGATAAACGGCCTACCTTTCAAGGTTGAAGTTTGGCCCTGTCTGCTCTTGGTATTTAAGGCTCTCCTGGCTGTTTTTGAAAGAACAGGCTTTAATCCTAATGATCTTAAATCTTAACTTGAGTAATTACTTGTACCCACCTATATTTTGCTGTGTAGCAATTAAACATGCTGTTCTTAACTTGTCCTGAAGCTATTGTGTTGTGGTATTGGTTCTGTTACAGTGATTGCTGTATTCTGCCTCAGAGATGACTCATTTTTGAAGGTGAGTGAAGCTCGTTCAGAAAATCTTGATTCTTGCAAAAGGTGCTATGTAAATCATATTCTTTTTCCTATACTTAACTATTAAGCCACTTAATTGTTTGGTTATAAATGACTTTTGGGGTTGAACATACAGTTGTGTTGTATAATTTGTGCTACCAGAGCTGCTGTCTTTAACAGTAGGCTATCTTGGTGCCGGGAATGTTTCTTTTCAATTCATACAGCACTAATTATATTGGGCTTCAATCTCAGTTGGGGGTCTTTGGGGATTACTATAGTATAGATAATTACTACTAGTGCTGCCACTAAGTTGTTCACTAACTGCAACTTGAAAATTGCCTCCTTCTCTTTCAGCTGTTCTAAACTTATTCTTGAGGGAGATGGGGCCAGCAGTTCTCAAATCTGTCAGTAAGCAAGGCAAATGATTTGTTGTGGTGTTTATTGTCCTAACCTTATTTCAGTTAGACTCACTACAGTTCTTGTGATTTCTTTTTTGGGGGAGGGCGTCTCCAAAACTGGGAAATCTGTTAAGAAAATTATGGATTTTCATCGCAGCTTTAGAACAGGTTGTTTCTGACTTTGTAAAGTTCATACTGGAGTGGAGGTAACACCGTAGGGTTTGGCTACACTGGCAGCTGTACAGTACTGGGAGTTAAAGCTGTCTTCGTACAGCTGTGCAGGGAAAGTGCTGCAGTGTGGTCACATTTGCAGCGGTGTGGGGAGTGGTGCATTATGGGCAGCTATCCTAGTGTTCAAGTAGCTG
>NC_133793.1:53981-101455 GCF_003597395.2 Chelonoidis abingdonii
TGTGGCCACACTGCCAGCTACCAGCGCTGCAGTGTGTGGCCACATTTGCAGCATTTGCAGCGCTGTTGGGAATGGTGCATTGTGGGCACTTATCCCAGCGTTCAAGTGGTTGCAACATGCTTTTCAAAAGAGGGGGGTGGGGTGGAGTGTGACAGGGAGCGTGGGGCGGGGGGGGAGAGTGTGTGTGTGTGTGTGTATTTTTGGAGCTGACACTGTCAGCTCGCTGCCTTGCAAATTCCAGCCACTTCCCCCACCCCTCTCTTTCACTCTTAAATGCAGAGAGCCTTCAGACCAGATAAGCAGCTGCTCTGAGGGACTTCCCCCTCAAGCAAACACTTGCTGTGGACATTCCCTGCCTGCCTCTACTTGAGCAAACAATTGTTGTTTGTTTTTTAGATAAGCATCTCCGAGAGCCCAGAGTTCACAACAAAACAAAGAGAGGCGTCATAACAAAAGAGAGAGTTCTGTAGTTAAAAGCATTATGGGAAAATTCCGGAGGTCAGTTACAGCGTAGTAAGATTAATCACCGTTTACACTGGCACTCCAGCGCTGCAACACCAGTTCTTTATTCCTCTTGTCCATGTGGAGTACAACCAGTGCTGTAGCCAGGGAGATACAGCGCTGTAAGTTCCTTGCCAGTGTGGATGGGAAGTAAGTTGCAGTGCTGTAAAGCCACTACCAGCGCTGCAATTCTCCAGTGTAGCCAAGGCCTTAGTTAAGGTGCCCAAGTTTTAATTATCTCACTGAAATGAAAAGTGGGAACACTTTCGGAACCAAAGACTTGTAGTATTACATGGCCACAACCACAAGACTGGTTATAGCGTCCCAGTTACAGTGGCAGTACACAGATGACCTCGGGGCACTGTATTACAGTAATACAGTGGGAATAGAAGCAACTTGTCTTTTGCTGAGTGGGGGATGGGATAATTCAGTCTTGTAAAAGCCACATAATTGAAAAACTAGTTAGTGCAACTTAACTTTAGGTTAATTTCCTTCATCAGATAAAATAAACAATATTTGCTATGTGTTTTTAAAGCTTTTCTTCCATTCTGAGACTTGTATATCACTGGCAAGTTGCATACTGACGGCGTGGCTTTATCCTCTGGTCATTATTACTTTTTCTGCTCATTCTGAAAGAGTGAGGCAGCATTCTTAACTTGATGATTTTTGGCTTTTGAAGATTTGACCATCAGTCTTCACTTTCCCTTTAACAGGTGGTGTTTCATAAAATGTCTCCCAATGAGACCCTGTTTTTGGAGAGTACCAACAAGATTTACAAAGATGACATATCCAACAGTTCCTTCGTGAATTTCCAGATATGGGACTTTCCTGGACAAATGGACTTTTTTGACCCAACATTTGATTATGAGATGATTTTCAGAGGCACAGGGGCACTGATATATGTAATTGATGCACAGGTAGATATAAATAGTTAATAACGGTGGAGCGTTTTCTTGCTATTTGATGTGGAGGGGGCTGGTGACTGTTAAATACCTTTCTTACAAATTAAAATCTAACACTGGCTAGAACCAATCACTTTTTTTTTTCTTTAAACCTGAGCTTACTTTTGATACTGGCCCCTTACTTTCATAGCTTAGTCGCTTTAATGAATATAGGAATTGTTGTGCTAGATCAGGGATAGGTACAGTGGCACTCACCTTTCCCGGGTCCTGGACACCGATCCGGGGGGCTCTGCATTTTAATTTTAAATGAAGCATCTTAAATATTTTAAAAACCTTATTTACTTTACATACAATAGTTTAGTTATATATTATAGACTTTATAGAAAGATACCTTCTAAAAACATTAAAATGTATTATTGGCACGCGAAACCTTAAATTGGAGTGAATAAATGAAGGCTCGGCACACCACTTCTGAAAGATTGCTGACCCCTGTACTAGACCAAACCAGAGAGTCAGTATAGTCCAATATCCTCTGTCTTAGTTTTTAGTGTTTGGCTGACCCCTTGAGTGTGTTACTCCTGGGGGTGTTCTGTGCCTAAAAATTCTGTGCACAATATTTTAAAATTCTGCAAATTTTATTTGTCAAATAAATGTGGAGGCTCCAGCATGGCATTGGGGAGCACAGGCCACTAGCTTCACAGAGATGGGAGATCACAGTGCAGCTGTCCCCTGGGACATGGACTCAGCAGAGAGGCTGCACCCAACCCTGACAAAGCACAAGGACTGGACCTGCACCAGAAGCACCCCAGGACCCTTCCGTTCCTTGCCAGGTGTAGGCAGGCAGGCTCAGCAAGGCAGAATCCAAGTGTGGAGGGGCTTAGTGTGTGTGTGTGTGTGGGGGGGGGGAGATGAGAGGGGTTCTATGTGGGGCAATCTGGGTGTGGGTGGCTTAGTGGGGGATCCCCAAGTGCAGGGGCGGGATCTGGGTGCAACAATAATGAGATTGCAGGGGGGTCTGGGTGAAGGTGGCTCAGGCTCAGCAGTGTGTGTGTCTGGGTATGGGGGGGGCAAATGCTGGGGAAATAGGGCTCAATGGGGTGGAGAGCCAGGTGCAGGTGGCTCGTTGGGTTGGTCCAGATGCAGGGAGAGTGGGGCTCATGTGGGGGGGGGGCGTTTCCTGGGTGCGGGGGCATGAGGCTTGGTGGGAGGGTCTGGGTATGAAGGAGATGCACAGGGATTGGGTGGATGGGGGAGCAGCTCCCTCCACAGTGATTCCTTCCCCCTGCATCTGAGGAGCAATGGTTGCAGGAAGTTGAGGGGGAGGGCGGGATTTGCAGAGCTTCCTGTAGCTGGGAGAGAAATGTGGGGGTGGGTCTGACATGACCCCGGATGCTGTGCAGGGGAAGAGGAAGTCCCATCCTCCACAATCCAGTTGGGATTAGCAGCTGAGCCTGGCACAGGGTAGGTACCACCAGCTGGTCTTTCCCAGTCCCGCCCCCTGCTCCACAGTGATTTATCTCTCTGGTGGCTGCCCTGGACCCCCGAAACATACTACTGCGAAGGGTCGCATAACCGCGCTTGTGGCTTCCCTTTGTCCATCAAAAGTCATTTTTCTATGGGGAAGCAAAGAAATCTGTGGGGGACATAAATTGTGCTAATGCACAGTGGTGCAGAATTCCCCCAGGAGTAGGGTTTATATCCCTGTTGTCCTTTTTTTTTTTTTTTTTTAAAGTGAGTGCATTTATGTTGTGAATGAGATCTAATCCTCTTTAAAGGTAACAGGACAGGATTTAGAACTTACTACCTGGATTTCTGTTTTTCCAAACCTGCTTGTTTCTTCCATGCTTCTATTCAAAGATGGAAATAAAATGTTTGTTTGTACGTGTGCAAAGAGTGGAATAGAAGGGGGATAGCAAAGGACGATCAGTTAATTGGCTGACAGCTGTGACATTAACCCCCTGTCTACACTTATATGCAGGATGACTACATGGAAGCTTTAACGAGACTCCACATTACAGTTTCTAAAGCCTACAAAGTCAATCCAGAAATGAACTTTGAGGTTTTTATTCATAAAGTTGATGGTCTGTCAGATGACCATAAAATAGAAACTCAAAGGGATATTCATCAGAGAGCCAATGATGATCTTGCAGATGCTGGGCTTGAAAAACTTCATCTTAGGTGAGTGTTACATGTCAAAATTTCTATCAATCTCACAACTGTGTAAATTAAACTGACTTTTTTTTCTTTCATTTCTCATCAGATTTAATACGAGGGACTTTAATGAGGTCTCGTCAACACTTGATACTAAGATTAGAAAGACTACTTCAGTCTTACCAAAATACACCGTAGAACATTCACTGATATAGAACTAAGCATTAATTAAAATTAAATGAGTTGTCAAAAAAGAAAATATAATTTGTGATAAATGATCTTGGCTTTATTTTGTTTGCCAATTCCATGCTAATTTAAATTTCGGTTGTATTGCACATTGCAAGTTTTGGCTCCGTTAAGTATTAAAGCATTTTTTTCGTGTCTGTGTAACTCACTTTTTATTTCTTCTTTACTCATGGTTCATGCTAACGAGTCACGGTTGATGGGCTGTCATTTGCTTATTGATATTTAATTGTTTAAATTGTTCTGTCTAAGAGCACATTGGGGTCAATGTCTATTTTTCTTTCTTTCCCCATCTCTACTTTGGAGAAATACTAATAAAAAAATTGTCACTGATTCTAACACCATCTCGCTGTAGACATGACCGAAGTGGCAGAAAACAGGAGGTTTTTATAAAAATTTAAATCTCTGAAAGGGAATGGCCTGGGCCTTTTAACACACTTTTAATCGCTCTCTGCTAGCAAAAGGTGCTGTGAAAACCATGCCCAAACCTCTGTCTGTCTCTCTCTCTCTCTCTGCTCCGCTCTGCTTTCATGGGAGATCATCGCATGCTTACTCCAATAACTCTCTAAATGCCTTCTCATTTCTGTAGCAGCAGAGTGGTGTTGGATAAAACAATTGAGTTAAAATGTTAGAATTTTTAACTTTGACAATTTATTGCAGCACCAATTTACACTTTGATTTGGATTTTTTTTTTGTTTTTAAACCCACAGCTTTTATTTGACCAGTATCTATGATCATTCAATATTTGAAGCCTTCAGTAAGGTGGTACAAAAACTCATTCCACAGCTGCCAACGTTGGAAAACCTACTAAATATCTTTATATCAGTAAGTGCAATATTATTACTTTTTAGTTACTAACCTTAGTTTAAAAGTGCACTACAGCATATGTTTTAAAATAGTTTATACTGGCAAAATTGTGCTTTTTGTGGATTTAGCATATTCCAGGCTCCTCTTGCACCCTTACCAGTGAAATAAGCTGTACCAGCAAAAGCACACTGATGGTATAACTGCATCTACGCTAAGGGTTTTACTGGCACAGCTGTGTTAGTCACAAATCGCATCGCATTATACTCCCCACTGACATAACTATGCTGGTGAAAGTTTATACTATAGACCTGGTTTTAGTCAATTACAGATAATTGCACCCTGTCAGGAAGGGGAAAACTGCTCATGGGGGGCAGTGTTGCTGTTTCTGTTGATTACACTGACATTCCTTTTTAATTTCCTGAAAATAACCTCTGAGAGGAAGCAGAATAGTAGAGTGGAAAGATGACACAAGGGTTTGGGTGAGGAGTAGTGTGTATGGCAAACATTGAGACTGTTATCATAGTTGCAACATGAAAAAAGCCCATATGATAAGGAAATGAGTGAAGGGTGTGTGTGTGTGTGTGTGTGTGTGTGTGTGTGTGTGTGTGTGCGCTCACTTATTCATGCTGTATAGCTGGAGACAAGGAAGTGCTTGGATATCATGTTGATATGGCTCTGTGGGAACCTAGCCGGATAAAGGGATAAGAATGGAGGTGTAGGTTGGAAGGGAGCTGTGTAACACTTTTGAAGAATAGAACATGGAGTATAAACTTAATAAGGAAGTGGCCAGTGAATAATCTTCAGAGAGATGTCCTGGATATGTGCCCAAATTGGGAAGATGTGGCATACAAACCACCTGAGGAAAGGCTACGATAAACACTTATTTTGGTTCATAAATAGTCTGAAATCTATATTGCACTAATTAGAACCTGTTCACTGCCTGTGGTAGGCATTTGGTGGACTTTCAGTATGCGTACATGCACCTTAGGTCATCCAGTCAGAATATTCTCAAAGAAGTGACTGTTAAGGACATGTGATAGATTCAGCGTTCTCTGATGTTAACTTCTGTAATATCTGATACTCTTCATGCAATCACAAATATGGTAGCTGATTTTAATTGCCCTCTCTTTCCCATCAGAATGTCCATTCCCTACATCATTTGGGCTACTTATGGTGTGATTGGTACCTACAGAGAGAGTCAACTGTGTAGGAGTAGACTTCAGTCTACAGAAAGTATTTGCCACTGCCTAAATGACTTCTTCACTTGAAGAGCTCTGAGTAGCTCAAAAGCTTGTCTCTTTCATCAACAGAAGTTGGTCCAAAAAGAGCTTACCTCTCTCACCTTGTCTCTCCGATACCCTGGGACTGACATGCCACAACATTGCTGCATATAATTTGTTCATAGTAATATTTGTCCTTCACCTTTCATTACTGAATTCATTTCATGGATAGGGCTAGTTTATTGGCATTTGCACATGTGCAGCATCTCACTGAAGAGGAAAAATTCTTTAGAAGGTAGAGAAATAATTGTCAGTTAGGGCCTTGGGGAAATTGTAGTGAAATTTAGTCTTTATTAACCATAAAAACTCATGAACTGATAAGTAGTGGGGGTTCTAAAATGCTGCCTTCTAAATTTTTTTGGTAACTTTATATAATGGCCTCTTATGGCAAATCATTCATCATTATATTTTCTGTCAGCTAAACTGCAACATTGATGATTCAGTTAGCAAAATGCAGCTAGTTAACAGGTTTCCAGGCTGATGCAGTGCCCTGTACAGAATCTCTGGAGACTATGGAAACTGTTCAAATCTTAATCTCATTTTGGTCCTTTTGAGTAATTGAAATTTTGTTTTCATGCTCTTAAATGTGAAACTATGAATTTTACACAAGACTTCTTAACATTTAGATGTTCTGATGACTCAGCATGCATCTCCAATTCTTTCTTTTTGAAGAATTCAGGCATTGAAAAAGCCTTTCTCTTTGATGTAGTCAGCAAAATCTACATTGCGACAGACAGTTCCCCTGTGGACATGCAGTCATATGAGCTGTGCTGTGACATGATCGATGTAGTGATTGATGTGTCTTGTATATATGGGTAAGTGACACATACTTTTAGAGTTAGCTTAAGATATGCTCTATAAAATGGTAGATGAGAACTGCAAGCTTCATGTAAACATGTCAGCCCCCTTAGCTACAGGGTGAAGTGGACTATAGAGCTGCTTCTCTGGTCCATTTAGAGAGGAAAGATGGTATTCTGGTTCAGCAGCAGGACTGGGTTGTGCAGATCAGAGATTTTTCAGTCTGCCACAGACCTCTCTGACCTTAACTTCTCTAAGCCCCAGCTTCTACCTTTAAAATGTGAATAATACATTTTGCCTCAGTGGTGTTAAGTGTAAATCCATTAATATCTGTAATGCTTGGTGAAGAGTGCTGTACAAAGACCTACAAATTCAATACCATCCACCTCTGTTTGTATGCACTTTCCTAATGAGCACTAATTAACAATGCGATGAAACCACTGATTCAAAAGATTCTGACTGGGGGAAGGTACTTTTTGAGCAAGCCAGGCTCCGCCTTGGTTAACATCTTTCTGATGGAGACAGACTGAACACTGTTTCCTCTGCAGCCTAGTCTAAACTCCCCATCTAAGTGGTATCTAATGGATGTCTCACTGCCTCAGAGTGGTTGCTAGAGCAATAAGAAGATTCATTCTTTCCTCCAGAGATGAAACATATATGGCTGCAGTGTGTGCCTCAGCTTCTCTTGACTCACAACCAGAATATGGCCGTAATCATAGAATATCAGAGTTGGAAGAGACCTCAGGAGATCATCTAGTCCAATCCCTCTCTCAAAGCAGGACAAATTCCCAGAGAGGTTTTTTTAGCCCCAGTTCCCTAAATGGCCCCCTCAAGGATTGAACTCATAACCCTGGGTTTAGCAGGCCAATGCTCAAACCACTGAGCTGTCCCTCCCTGCTTCCTTAATGCAACTATGGATATGATGTCTTTTTAGTCTGTATCAATATCTGCTTGGAAATACCCTCTCACTCAAAGATGTAAAACTCATGGAGAAGGCTGAATTCCATTCTTAATTATGACCCAAGGGGTGAGGTATAAATAATGTCAATGTGAAGTTTTATGTAAAACAAATAGAATACAGTATTTCTTTCAGTACCTTATTACATTCAGCATCCATTATGGGAAAATGGGCTCACAAATAGGACCACTGCTTCTGTCCCTCTTTTTTTTTTTTTTTTTTTTTTTTCCTTCTACATCCTCTATCCTGTTTCTTTTGCTCTTTATTCTTTTTTTCCCCTTTGGATTTCCTTCCATGCCACAACTCCAGATTCCTACTCCCTACCCATTTCATCCACTGAGCAGTGAAGCAGTTAAATAGTTCTTGGCTTTTTATGTTTTCAGTAGACTTGAGTTAATACACAAGACTAACTGTCGGGCAGGGGTGTTCACTTTCTTAGTTATTATACAACCAGGAAGACAGTGTTGCATGAGTTAACTTCCCCAATTTGACACAGGTGTTTCTTTGGAACTGTGGGGGTCAAGAGACTTCCCTGCTTTTAAATTAAAAGTGAGATATTGTAGAACCCGAATTTGTCATGCAAGGCCACATATAGATACAGCGAGTGGTCTAGGTGGAGGACGCCACTGCTCTAAATACTTTCAGCAGAGAAAAGAGTAAATGAAGTCTATTCTGGAGTACGTACATGCTGTTGCTAAACTCTAAGGGGTAAAAGTACACACAACTAAAACTTACGTAACTGCAGCTTTCTTAATCACTTGCCTTTAAATTGACATCCAGGTTTCATTATAATGTATCAACACGTTACACCTTCATTCAGCTCCTTTAACTAATTACATTGCCATTTTAAGGTAACTAAATACTTGAATATCTTCTTTTTCCTTCCCTTAACTGTCTCTTTCCATAATATAGGCACAAGAGTTCCAGAAACAAGGATCAAACATTAATTTTGTAAGTCTATATTTAGACTCCCAAATAAGTGGTCTGGTTTTCAGGAGTTCTGAGCATCCAACACCCAGCAGTTTCTAGTGAAGTTGATGTGCTCAGTGCTATGTGGCCTGATACTCAGAAGACTTTTGAAGCGTGCTTTGCTATACCAAATTAGTAGGTCGTGATGGCAAAGCCACTAGTAGTTGAAGTAGGCCTATACTCTAGACTTTATAAGATCTAACTGTGTACAGTGTATTACAAATATGCAATTTTATGGCTGAAAATACTTTTTTTCCAGGGATAAATTAGAGGATGTTAAACTAGAACTTTATCATGGAATTATAGTTGCAGCTCTGTAGTGATGGCTGCTAATGAGTAGTTCCATGAGTGTAACCTTTAATTACCTGTAACCCTACACAGTCTTTTTTCATACAAGAAAACACATTTGAGTGCTATTCTGCAGTGAATTCATTCCTACAAATTAACAAACCTTAATCCTCTGTAAATACAGGGTTAAAACCCTGGTATTTCATTTCAAAGCACAGGCCTCTACTACTTGAGCTAAAGGAAGCTTCTTTTGACTGTAGAAGGACCCTATGTTATATAAACTCTGGGGGTGGGGGAGAATTCTAACAGACCAAGTGGAGTCCTGTGCTGACTCCCATACCACACTTCCAGTAGTCATGTCCAAACTCCTTTCTACAGCCCTTCATGAGAGATGCATTTATTCTGTGGCTTAAATGCAAGAAGCAGTTGTGAGGCAGGGGTGTACTTGTGAACAGTTCTCCATATATTCTTGCCTAAATTTCCTCTAAAGCAGTTTCTTCATAGGACTTTTCTCTGAGACTTCTTGGCTCTGAGACAAGAAAGCTAGAGGCAGGGACATATTTAGCCTTTTTCTCTTGTGTTGGTTCTGAGACCCATCTGGTTTAATTATCAGGGTGAGACAGTGAAATAATTCTGCATGTCCTCACAAGGTCTTAAAACTTAATCTTTCCTTGCTGTACTTTTCTCTGTAGTCACCACACACTTATATGTCAATTATTATTTAATTACAACACAACTTCTTCAACTGTAGCCTGTGTGTAAGATTTAACTAATGGTATGTTTAAAGGGTAGTAATAAGCAGTCTTTGATTGAGGAGCCAGTGAGACGAAATTCAATATCTTAATGTTTGAACTTGCGTTTTGACCAATTTTCTTTGACTAAGTGAAACTAGCAATTTTGATACCAAACTAGTTTTAGCCAGAGTTATAGGTAGCTGATAGATCTGAATGGCAACCTTAACTATGAAGACGTGACCACCTTATCTCTCTAATACAAAGGTAAAATGAAATCTTAGCTTCAAACCTACTCTCTTAACTGGATATTGATTGGAGGTATGATTTTAATGTTGCTGATTTGACATTAAGGAAATTTTGTGCCCACATCTGGTTTGAGATAAGAGTATCAGGGTTTGCTAAATGTATTTGCTGCTGAGTTTCTACTCCTTCATGTTTCATTCTCATATAAAACCATGTGGGATAGGGCATTCACAAAGTGTTCTTTTTCTGAAAAGCTATCTAAATTGTCAGTGTATATTGAATAGTCCATTGTTTCATTATTGTAGTTTAAAGGAAGATGGCAGTGGAAGTGCTTATGATAAAGAGTCTATGGCGATTATCAAACTCAATAATACAACTGTCCTATATTTAAAGGAAGTGACAAAGTTTCTGGCACTTGTCTGCATTCTTAGAGAAGAAAGCTTTGAGCGCAAAGGTAAGCACTTTCACTGAAAGCTGCTTTTTTTTTTTTTTTTTTTTTTTAAGGAAAAAGCATTTTGTCACTTAAGATATTTTATGTTGATTTATGAAACAACTGAAGGTCTAATTAAAAGTCATTTGCAACTTGACCATCATTAGTGTCCTTCAGATAAGATAAACCTTGGATATCTTTGTGCCTTCCATTCTGAGTTAAATTTTTTTTTCTTCCAAAAGAGATGAGTGTGAGGACATCTCATTCTCTCTGCAGTATGTGGAAATAAATTACAGTTTTAATTCTGATCTCTGCTCCCACTAATATAAGGGCTGGATAGCCTAACTTTTGGCTGAGTAATTTTGCCTCGGTAACAACTACATCAGTTGAAGCAACACAGAGAGGAAAAACATCAGTAGGAGCTACTGTTTATATTCACTCGTAATAGTGTAAGGGTATTTATGCTATAAAATAATTACGAAGTTTAGTGATTCTTTGTTCTTACTCCAATTTGAGCCTTTTGATCTGAACTTAGATTTAAACAGTTTTCACAATATCATTTACTGAATTAGGAGTTCAATTCCATCCCTAATACTGCTTTTGTAGTGTACCTTAGAACCTCAGTTACGAACACCTCAGGAATGGATGTTCGTAACTCTGAAATTTTTGGTATTCTGAGCAAAACATTATGGTGGTTCTTTCAGACACTTACAACTGAACATTGACTTAATATAGCTTTGAAACTTTACTATGCAGAAGAAAAATGTTGCTTTTTAACCTCTAAATTTAAATAAAATAAGCACAGAAACAGTTTCCTTACCTTGTCAAATCCTTTTTTTAAAAATTCCATTAATTTTTTTGGCCTCTGCTGATGCCTGACTGCATAGTTCCGGCTCCAAATAAAGTGTGTGGTTGACTGGTCTGTTTGTAACTGAGGTTCTACTTTATTATTGTTTCTGGCCATATTTAATTCTACATGATTCCTTTTCCTACATTGTTCATCTTCATTTTATTCAACCTCTGTGGCTGCTTGTAAACTGTGGCATATAAGATCTTTTTATTAGTAGTCGCTAAAAATCACTGCTAACGCTTTTCTTTTTTCAAATAGCAATGCTGAAATAGTGACCAAACAGATCTAACATAGGTGAGGAAGACAGCTTTACAAGTGACAGTGGCTTTAAACAGGTCCTTGAAGGATTCTTAGGTAGATTCTCGATTCCGTCATGATCTACTGTTTTGGCATATTTTATTGTACTTTCCTAACAGATGCCTTCACATAGTAAAAAGTGAAACAACGTAAATAAATATTGGCACTATTTATTAAATATTCTGCACGATAACTTACCTCTGACCCCTTTGATTTATACAAAGTCTTCCACTGCTCAGAAATCTCTTAATAAATTAAATAATTACTTTATGCTAACTTAAGTTTCATTGGGTATTTGAGATACTGAACTGAAGAACCTTTTTTACCTCTTCTCTCCCCCTTCCCCCCCCCCCCCCAGGTTTGATAGACTACAACTTCCATTGTTTTCGCAAAGCTATTCATGAAGTCTTTGAAGTAGGTGTTGTCTCCCATAGAACCTGCAATCAAGCAACCACCCCACACTTGAAAGCAGTGACTCACAATGGCACACCTAGAAATGCAGTCTAGGTGAAGACTAAAAACTGGTTGGACCAACTTTTACTAGCTCTTCACTCCAAAGTTTAACTTTGTAGAACAGGATAAGAGTACTGTCTGAGTCTGGTGTGTGTGTGTTCCACAAGAGAAGAGCAACACTAACTTTTTGGAAGAGCAACCTGTTAACTGATGTTGGACTACTGAAACTATTGTAAAACATTTGAAGTTTGGTGGAGTTAGAATTGTCAACTGAAAACCAGCTTTAGCCTGATCATGGCAGTGTTTCCTGTTCGAAGTCCTATTTTAAGAGCTCAGATATAATATAAATGGGAGAAATGTCCCTTTTGGTGGAGCTTACAAATGCTTGAGTGTAATGTGGATTACTGCCTTGACTTGCTAATCTTCATTTTTAGTTTTCTGTGAAATATCCAGTTTTCTTTAAGTTGAACCTTTTGCCTTTCAAAGGAGTTGGTGGTGTGGATATTATGGAGAAACATCTTAAATTCATGCTTTTTGCTTTGTAAAGGTCTGTGGCCTATCACTTTAGTAAAACCCAAACATTCCATAAAATTCCTTTTGATGATGTACTTACATTGCTCTTTAGAATATCCCAGAAAATTGCTTATCTTGGTAAATGGAGGTAAGGCCAAGGTTTGCCTGCTCTCATATGTTCCAGTCCAGTTAAGACTGAGCTGTAGCTTTGTTCTAGACAAGTTACTTCCTAGCTTCAGACAACATTTTTTTTTCACTATTTCTCACCATATTTGAAAAGAGGATAAAAGCAAGAAACATCACCTATCACTGTGCTTCTATCCGAAGAGGCTTAAATTAAAACATTCTCAACCTTGAATTGATTACTCAGCCCCAGTGATGAGAGCGATTAAATGTCTAGCCTAATATCTGACACTTAGAGTAACATTTTTATACTTGTCAAAGCTATTTTCCTGGGGGGGAAACCTAAATCCTTCACTTCTTGATGTCAGGAGTCTGGATTTTCTACAGTTCATCCCATTTCTAAATTAGAGGATGGGGCAATAAGCACAATCTATGTAGGAATGGAAAATTGATTTCCAATGGCATTGACACAAATGACCATGAGAGTGGCAGTTTGAGCATTTCCTGTATTGATACCCCTCCAGAATAAACAGCTTATGATACTGTTTTTGTATCAGACCTACTTAAATATTGAGTGTCTCCTTGATCTTTTCAACAGTTTCCATAGTATGAAAACCAGCATATGTGAATTGTTAATCTAATTTATTGATAACTTCAGACTTCCATAGTGTGTAACTTCATCTGTCATGTAATGAGTGGTAAGTCCTCTCCCTGTTCCCTTCAGTTCTTTCTCCCTAATACCCAATGCTTTGTGTACTCAACTGGTCCAGTGACTTTTAAACATACAAATGCCCACTGTAAAGTGTGTGTGTGTGTATATCAAGGGCAGAGAACCCCTTTTCCCTGAACTGTTAAAAATGTGTATAAGTAAATGCATTTACTCCTGTGAGTGTTTCTGGCGTATGAAGTTTACCTTGTCTCATGACTTCAGGGATGTTGCACCCAGCTTGCATTTTTATAAAGGGATCTGTTTTCAAAGCCCATTCAAATCAGGGACGGTGAGAGTCGATTAGATTAGGCTCCTTAGTAAGTTTCTAAACATACAGCTAAAATCGTATTGGGTGCATGTTGACAATAGAATTGCAGTTGCCGGGGAGGGGGGTGCAGTTGACTCCAAAGAATAATATGTAAGTAGTTTGACAGGCAGCAGAGCACTACAGCATAATCCTTCTTCTGTATTACTGTGGTGTGTGCATATGGTCAGACTTTGCAGCCCACTTAACCAGCAGTGGAGCATGGTAGCAGATATCATTCCAGGGTGTTTTGCTGGTCTCTCAACAGTGGAAGCAGAGAGATGTTTTTGATCTCGCCATCTTGCTGCACAAATAAAGTGAGATGACAACGAACTTATTAGTAGCATCCTCCTTTGTTTGAGAGTAAACACTGCTTCCACTAAAAAAGTTAACTGTCAAAATTAACTGGACCTAATAGAGAAGAAAGGGTGCTTTATTGAAGTAAAGTGAACTTCTGAGTTAATAACTAATGAAGGGAAAAAAATGACAGCCTTTCTAAAACATGTTTGTCAGCATGGAGGTGTTGCTTAAATCAGTTTGTTTACTCTTACTCAAAGAGTTGATAAGACTAAAACATCTGAAATTGCACATAGAATTCTGTTGCTCTCTAGTCCTGTCCCTTTTTCCCTAGGCTGTAAGAATTGGAAGTGAGCTCTTGAACAGATTCAGGTATTTAATTATCCAAGATAGCAGAATGTAGTTTGGCATAATAAATGTGTCAAAGAAAATAAAATCACCCATTTCCTGCTAAAATATACAAAAAACATATGCCTGTGTTAATCAGATGCTCCAAAAGTTCTCTTGCTGCTGTCAGATAATTCAGGAATGTATTTTCCCTAGGCCTAGCCTCACTCTACAAGTCCAGCAACTCTACAGGCTTAATAGGATTGCTTCTGAGCAAGTGGGTGCCCTGGTTCCTTCTAGAACTGCAGTTTCTTTAGCTATAATGCGAGTAGTCTGACTTTCTGCCTGCGTTGACAGTATCTTCCCCAATGTGAAGGAAGAAAATGTTTCCATTTCCCCCATTCTGGGAACCAACATCTCTCCCCATCACGGGCTTGCTGCAGTGAGAAATTTCCCAGAACAAAGGTTGGGGAAGCAACAGCACTGAGGACGAACAATGTGACAGAAAACAAGGGGATTGAGATGCTGCTCCAATTAAAAAAGGGAGAATACATAAAAAATGGGACTGAAGTACCTCAACAGGGATGGGGGAGGAGAGACTGGAAGAAAACTGAAGCCAGGATTGTGCTTCATGTTTTGTCTTTTTAAATTGTATTTCCTTGACAGATGCCATGTAGGGAAACTGCAGGGTAACAGAGGATTTACAGATCCTTGCAGGGGAAAAGTCCTAAAGTTCCACAAGGGGTAGAGGGGGAAAGAAAATAGAGCAGTCAGACTACATGGGACAGATGCCTTGGGTTTGTGGAATGATGATGCTGTTATGATTAATTGCTTTGTATTTAATGATAGGTACCTTTTTCCTGAATTTCAAGCCCTGCTTTTAGAGGTTTTTAGACCATGTGGTTTCTAATGACTAACTACGAGCTACTGTATAATTTGTTGCCAGGTGGATTTAAATTGAGTCACAGAGTGGTAGAGGAAATAGGACAGTTGGAGGAGCATGAGGGAGGAAAAGGCAGGTAGACAGGAGGAGGATAAATGAGTGTACAAAACCTTTTAAAAACCTCTGAGACTCAATCTAATGCTTGGTTGGAGAGAGAGGTGGAGGAGCTGTCAAAAATAAATACAAAAAGAAAAAAAAGCTGCTGTTGAATTAATAACTTTAAGTGCCTGAAGTCCCTAATGTGATATGTGCCATGTAGAAATAGTAAGAGACAGTGCCTGCCCCAAAGACCATACAGGATTAATAGATAAAAGAGAAAAAGGGTGGTAGAAAGAAAAATACTTTTTTCTCCATTTTATAAATGGGGAACGGGGGTGTACAGAGGTGAAGTGACATGCTTAAGGTCAAGAGGCAGTCTCTGACAGAGGTGGGAATTTAATCTATATCTCCTGAGTCCCACTCCAGTGCCTTATCCACAAGATTACACTCTAGATCTAATTTCCATGAGACCTCCATTATAGTGTTCACATTAGTGTGTTCATTTTCTTTCTAAGAGTGTTAGGCCACATATTTCTAAATTGATTTGAGCCAATTTGTTTAACATGCTGAATGCTGTCAGCCTTTTGAGGTCATTCTAGGCTCTCCTTCCTGATCAGCCTAGTCTCCCTCTCTGCATACCTGAACTATTAGTGCAAGAGGCTGGTCATGAGAGTATCACATCCTTCCTTTCCTTCATGGTTTCTATCCACTTTACTAATGTGCAATACAAACTTCAACAATTTCTGTAACATTACATACAGGCAGTGGACTTCTCCAATCAAAGTGTAAATTAAGCCAACCTGTTTGACATCTTGGTTTTGCAGGTTTTTGGGCCTCTCTCGCTCCAACTGCTCTGTTTATTGGCTTTCTGTTTTCTAGCTCCCATATCTTTCTGCAAGATAACAGCCTGCTGTGCTTAGGAACTGCCATTTTAACCCACAAGAAGTCTGACACCCTGAGGAAGGAGGCCAAGGGAGCTGCTGCTTCGTTCCCCTGACCCATCATAGAAGGTAACACCCTGAGCTATGTTTTGCAAGCAAGACAACCCTCTGAGGCTTGTGCACCAGGAGAACTGATCTCAGCAGTGGTGTAACCAGTGAGGGAAGCTGCGACACAGACAAGGCCGGAGTGTTTTAATTCACTGAGTGTTTTACCATGCTGGATAACCTTGAGCCATGTAAAGGTGCCCCTGTTTTGTGCTCTTGGAGAGATGCCAAGCGTCAGACACTGGTATGATCCCCATGCTTTTGGCCTCAGGACTTCCTGCCTGCAGTACTTCCTCCCCACCGCCAGAGGTGAAGGGAGCCTGCTCTGCCATTGAGCGAGTGCCCTTTGCCTGACCTCCCCCTCCCTGGTCTCTGTTTCCTGTGCTGGCTCCCAGAAAGACCAGGTGAGGGGAGCTGCTTGCCCAGCCACCCCGGCACCTGCCCTGTGTCTCCCCACGCCAGGAGACCCAGACTCCTGCTCCATGTGCCCTGAGGCCTCCCGAGAGGGGGGGCTCCCTGTGGAAGGGCCTTCCTGCCTCTCATCCTTGGGTGTGGGAATAGGCCCAGGGTCCCTCTGTTCAGGGCCTAGGGAGCTTCATGCATGGATGGAGCAGCCGGAATCTTGGCAGGTCTGCAGCCTGGGCACTAAGCTGGGGATTCCCACTGACTGAAGGCAGGAGGCATCCCTGCTGGAAGTGATGGGAAAGAGACAGTCAGAGATTTGTTGGCCTGCCTCAACAGGAGGATGAAAACAGGCTTCTAAGGTGAGTTGTCACTGTTGCTTTGCATTTACTAGGGCAGAGGAGAGGGTGAGGCTTCAAGAGGAGCTGGACTTGAAGCCAGGATCACCAGGGTGTACAGTACAAAAAAGGGGCTGGATGGAGTAAAAGAGAGTGCGTTTGAGTTGTGTGAGCAGGGGTGGAAAAAATATATTAAAAGGTTGGGAAGAAGGGAGGAAACACCAGCATTGTTCCTCAAAAAGGAGTACATGGTACTTAGGCTGAAGCGAGTGCAGCTGTGAGGTTGGTAGCAATACCCAAGAATGAGAGAGATGCCTGTCTTAGGAAAAGTGCATGGGGTGGAGGCTTTTTAATGTAGATGGAAGGTCTGATGTGTTTTTGGACAAAAGTGGTAGAGTCTACAGAAATGGGGCTCCTCCCAGATATCTGTAAATTCCTACACTGCATCAGAAGTTGCAGAAGCAGCCCTGCTTGTATAGGAATAATAGGGAAGTCTCAGAATTATGGAGGAGGGCTAGCATCTCTAATTAACACTGAGCAGAGCTTTTTGTTAAAACACTTTTTAGAGTGCTTTAATTTAAATTCATGTGCCTTGTAAATTGGTGTGCCTCCTCAGGATCTCAGGCAGGATTAGCATTTGGTCAAGGGGTTCTGGACATACATTTTACTGACAGGTCCTTCTATCTTTTTTTTTGGGTGTGGGGGGATTTGCACAGATTTGTGGGTCAAATTATGGGACAGATCTACGCTAAACTGAGATTACTTGTTTAGCGTTGATCTCTGCTAGTGCCCAGCATCCAGTTTCATCAGAGAAGCTATTAGAGGGTCTGCCCAGCTCTGTAAATTGGCACTCATTTAGGATGCATGTCAGAGAGTGATTTGTGCATGTGCCCTGAGACTTCATGTGCACTTTGTGCATATGCTTTCTCAAGTCTGGTATGTTGTAGCATCTTATGGTGTAGAGGAATTCAGACCCTTCCAGAGGCATTTGGTGGTTTAGAGAACCAAGCTATAAACCTTAAACCTGAGCACCACCAAATAGTATGAGTTAAAGTCCTGCCATGCAGATTTCTGAGACTATTTGGTGTGCACATTACTTCAGTCAGCCTGCTTTCTGTAGGGGCTTCTTTAGGAAGTTTTGCCTCAAGTGCAGCCAATATTACAAAGAGTCTAGGAAAGTTACGGTCTTGTGATATCTGACAGGCATGGGTTTGGGCATTGCTCAAAGGCTGAGGTTGAGTTGAGGTTGCAAGGGGTGTGTGGTGTAGGACACACGAAGTTAAGATTATATTTCCTGGTGTTCAGAGAGTTAAATTCAGCCACCCTCCATATTACGGAATGGCACAAGACAATGTTAGGCAACCAGAACTCTGAATTATTGACGCTGCTTGGTAGTAAATTATAAGCAAACAACAGAGAGGACTTAATAGAGAGAATTAAATGAGTGTGCTTGGGGCCTGCATTCATTAATGAGGCTGAAAGGAACCTGCAACAAGAACACTAAGAACTAGAAAAAACAGCAGTTTGCCTTTTCCTTATGTGAAGTCTAAAGAGCAAATATACTTCTCTGGCATGTATTTGTGTCTGGGCGCTAAATACTGTGTGCACCTGCATTAAATGATTATTGCTGCTGATATAATATAGCTGATATGTTTACTGCCTGTATATTCTGACTGATGTTTGCTGGTTGCCCACATATTTATTGTTCATTACTACTGTAGCACTGATTTTGTGAATTTTGGTGGCCAGAACTGTTGCCTTTCATCCTAATCCATTTCTGCAGTACTTAATTCTAAAATGCACTATTTACACTTAAGTTTTGACAGTAGCAGCCATCACGTGTTTATTTTACTAATAATTCTAATCACTTACATCACACTTGGCAAGTTCAAAGCATTGTACAAATATTTAATCCTTGCAACACCCTGAGAGGGATGTGGTATCTGACTATCTGTGCCTTCACCCCAACCCTTTTTTGGACCCTCACCCTTGTAAGGATACTGACTCAGAAGTTGATTTACTAAAGGCATACATCTAGTCAGTGTAAGAGCTGGGATAAAAACTCAGGAGTTCTAGCCTCCTGCTTCATTGGCTTTACAAAGTTGTCTGTTGAAAAGGGTCCTGTCAGTCTGAATATTTCATAATATAAACATCTGTCGAAGTCCTCTTGTTGGAATGCATGTCCTTGTCTCATTTTATTTAAAAAAAATGCACCGTTTCACCGTCCACCCATTTCTTCAAGTGTGTCTGCAGAAAGGGATAGATGACTACTCTTCAAATTCAAAGGGACCTTATTTTGATTTATATATTTGACATATAGATATATATTGATTATATAACTTCCCATTCCCTCCGTACCCCAGACCTTCCACCAAATTCTTAAAAATCACAGCTACAACCTTTTATAATTCCAGTTTTTGTCCATGATGGGAAATATGTCCTAGGTTTTCTAACTATTTCCAGTTGATGTTGTACACTATTGCTTTGACTGAGGAGTTCTTCTTGCTGTTCCTTGTTCTCTCACTAGATGGCACTATTGTAGTATGTCTGAGTTTTCCAGTAAGTTTTTTTTTTTTTTTAAGTTGTCCTCCTCCGCTTTCTGCATCAAGTTGATTTTCTCAGTGCCATCTGCGCACTAAGCTGATGTACCAAAAGATCAGATCAGCAGTGTCTGTAAGTTTTTTTTCCTCAGTGCATATGTTGATCCTTAGAACAGTGCAGCTGAATAAAATTATTTCCAGGACCTTTCTCTACCATTATTGGTTACTGCTCATTCCCTACCCTGGGCCAAGTGCCTGTTGCTGCTCTTCACTAGCCCTCCCACCTTGATGATGTTTTCCATTCCAGTACCTTCTCATCCACTTGCCTGAATCCCAGCACACCTCACTTCTCCCTCCCTCTCCACCCCTTCTGGCGAGTTTTCACGCTGAGGATTCTAATCTGGTAGCAAGAGAAGATGATGGGAGTGTGGGGTCATTTTAGGAGAATAGAGAAAGAGGTGGGTTTTATGGAAGCTGAGAAGGTGTTGGAGTGCATCTTTACCCAGCTCAGTTCCCATTTGCCAGAAGTCTTCCATGATCTTCAGCCTATACCACCTACTAGCTTCCACAAAACTCTTCAGAGTTGGTCATCTCTCAGGTAGGAGAAAAATCACTCTTAGGGTTAAGAATTTATGATGTATAGTATCGGGAAATTTCACATTATTTGGCAAGGAGGAAGTGGCACTTGATCACTTATAGCAACTTACATTGCTACAGACAACTTCTTTGTCAGACGATCGCAAGCACAGTATATGTGTATATAAAGTAGGTCTGTTGATTAATCGCAGATAACTTGCAATTAACTCAAATTAATTGCAATTAAAATTTTTAATCATGATTAATTGCAGTTTTAATTGCACTGTTACACAATAGAATACCAATTGAAATTTATTAAATGTTTGGGATGGTTTTTCCTGCATTTTCAAATATTTGATTTCAATTTACAACACAGAATACAAAGTATATAGTGTTCACAGTATATTATTTTTTATTACAAATATTTGCACTGTAAAAATGATAAACAAAATAAATAGTATTTTTCAGTTCACATCATACAAGTACTGTAGTGCAATCTCTATCCTGAAAGTGCAACTTACAAATGTAGATTTTCTTGTTAGGTAACTGCACTCAAAAACAAAACAATGTAACACTTTAGAGCCTACAAGTCCACTCAGTCCTACTTCTTTTTCAGACAATGAGTAAGACCAACAAGTTTACTTTTACGGGAGATAATGCTGCCTACTTCTTATTGACAGCATCATCTGAAAATGAGAACAAGTGTTTGTATGGCACTGTTGTAGCAGGCATTACTAGGTATTTACATGCCAGGTATGTTAAACATTCTTATGCTGTGGCCACCATTCCAGAGACATGCTTCCATGCCAATGATACTCATTAAAAAATAATGCGTTAATTAAATTTGTGGCTGAAATCCTTGGGGGAGAATTGTATGTCTCCTGCTCTGTTTTACGCGCATTCTGCCATATATTTCATGTTATGCCGGTTTTGGATGCCGACCCAGCACATGTTTAAGACCACTTTCACTACAGATTTGACAAAATGCAAAGAATGTATGAATATGAGATTTCTAAAGATAGCTACAGCACTGGACCCAAGGTTTAAGAATCTGAAGTGCCTTCCAAAATCTGAGAGGAATGAGGTACGGAGCATGTTTTCAGAAGTCTTAAAAGAGTACCAGTCTGATGCAGAAACTACAGAACTCGAACCATCAAAAAAAGAAAATCAATCTTTTTGTTGGTGTCATCTAACTTAAATGATGAAAATGAACATGCATCAGGCTGCACTACTTTGAATGTTGTTGAGCAGAACCCGTCATCAGCACAGAAACATGTCCTCTGGAATAAGAACAGCTATACTGGGTCAGATCAAAAGTCTATCCAGTCCAGTATCCTGTCTATCGACAGTGGCCAATGCCAGGTGCCCAGAGGGTGTGAACCTAACAAGTAATGATCAAGTGATCTCTCTCCTGCCATCCATCTCCACCCTTTGACAAACAGAGGCTAGGGACACCATGGTGGGTGAATCATGAAGGGGCATATAAATCTTTATCGCATCTGGCACATAAATAACTTGTGACGCCAGCTACAACAGTGCCATGCGAATGCCTGTTCTCACTTTCAGGTGACAGTGTAATCAAGAAGTGGGCAGCATTATCTCCTATAAATGTAAACAAACTTGATTGGCTGAACAAGAAATAGGACTGAGTGGACTTGTAGGCGCTAAAGTTTTATGTTTTATTTTTGAGAGTAGGGGTTTTTGTACATAATTCTACATTTGTAAGTTCTACTTTCATGATAAAGAGATTGCACACAGTACTTGTATTAAGTGAATTGAAAAATACTATTTTTTACAGTGAAAATATTTGTGATAAAAAATTATAAAGTGAGCACTGCACACTTTGTATTCTGTGTTGTAATTGAAATCAATATATTTGAAAATGTAGAAAACATCCAAAAAACCTTAAATAAATGGTATTCTATTGTTTAACGGAGCGATTAATTGTGATTGACCTTTTAAATAGCTTGGCATACCTAATATAGAGTTCTGCCTAAGGAAAGTTTTTTCTTCTTAGTATCCATCATGTTAGGCTTTTCTACTCTGCATTATAAAAGGAGACATAAAGCATTTAGATGGCCTAGAGATCCCAACACAGTTCCTTGTGCTGAACATGTCTCATCACCGTTGTTCTGCAACTACAAGTATCTCCCATAACTTTTAAGCTTTTATTCTCTTTTACTGTGTGTGTAAACAGGAACAAATTTTTCTAAGGCTACCAGTGAAGAGAAAATTCTATAGACAGCACGTGCACTATTGCGTTTTGAACTGAATACAAACTATGAATGAGAGAGAATGTCAGTGGGGGCAGAGAACCTAGACAGCTTGATAATGGGCACATTAGAAACAGACATTTGATCTGTGCTATACGTTTGTATTCGGAAAGGTTTTTTCCCCATTAACATTAATGTTATGTCTAAAATTCTGTAAGTTATTCTGGATTATTTTATTCAAGCTTCTGTTACTGGGTTTTGGTTGTCAGAATTCTTGTAAGTGATTCAACAAACATCTTTCTGCAAAGGAGTATGAGATAACTGGGCCATAAATGAAGACACAAGTAAGTGGATGGACTACTTGCGAGAATAAAGGTACTTCTCTGCACAAGAGTTTACAGGATCAGGCTCTCTAAAGGTACAAAATGCATATGTAGTATTTTAAATGAGTGAATTTTATGCTCTTTAAAGCAGGGTTCAGCAGCCTTTCAGAAGTGGTGTGCCGAGTCTTCATTTATTCACTCTAATTTAAGGTTTTGTATGCTGGTAGTATATTTGAACGTTTTTAGAAGGTCTCTTTCTATAAGTCTATAATATATAACTAAACTATTGTATGTAAAGTAAATAAAGGGTTTTTTTAAAAAAATTCTTAAGAAGCTTCATTTAAAATTAAATTAAAATGCAGAGCCCCTTGGACCAGTGGCCAGGATCCGGGCAGGGTGAGTGCCACTGAAAATCAGTTCACGTGCTACCTTCGGCACACGTGCCATAGGGTTGCCTACCCCTGCTTTAAAGTATAGAAGTTGTAATATTACCTAGAATAAGGTAAGTCTGTCAAGCTCTTCCCCCCACAACCACAGGTATGTTTAGCACACCTCAGTCTGGACTTGTTTAACCCTTTGTCATTCCAGTTCTTGACTGGTCCTGAGTTTCATTGCCACTCATGCTGCACTATTTGGTTTTTTATGTATGGACAAATGCCCACTATGTGCTATGATGAAAAAACTGCTAATTTTACTTGTGACTTAAGCCGGATGTAAACTCAAATAATGGTTCGTAACTTGGTGTAGCAGATGAGTCCTGAATGAAACCCATACTATATATATGGTGTCAGCTATTATACCTCTATCTCCAGTTTTACACCTTTATAAAAAGCAATTTTATAATGATGCACTCGTAAAACAGAAGAGAGCTCTGTAATAGACATATGAATACAGAATCTGAATACCCTTGCTTTAGTATTCATAGACCCTTCCCAGATTCAGTTAGCCAGTAAATTGTGAATAAAAAAGTTTTAAATAAGAAACATCATTGAGGCCCAAGACACAGTTTATATAACCAAATGTCACTTGCTGCTTTATTACTTGGAAGTTCAGCTCCTTTGCTGTCTGTTTCCTTCTCCCATCAATTGTTCAACAAGATGTTTTCTTATTTTGAAAGTTACCACTTTTTTGCTCATAAGTGTGCTTTTGTTCATATATGGTATCTTTTAAGTGATAGTCTTTGGCGTGAAGTTGTTTATAACAGACTCACAGATATTTGATAGTATTCACTTCATAAACTTAGCATTAGTTTGTTTTTGTTTTTGAGCAATCCCTCTTATGTCTGAGTGACTGATGCACAGGGACTGTTCATATCCAAACTTGGCGTGTTGAATACACTTGTAACACATGATGCTGTGAAAAGAAATGTCATTGCAGCAGCAAGAACTTAAGATGTACATTTAAAAAAAAAACCCCAATTCCATAATTTCACAGAAGAATAGATCAATATTTCTACATTTAACAGTTCTGTTTAAAACCTGCTGTGAAATTAAATAATGCATCTTATATTGGCTTGAAACTACTGTGATGTTAATTCCCTGGTTTTGTGTCAGTTAAGGGCAAATTAGCCTTCCAGCTCAAGTCATGACTCATTATGTCATTATGTGTTAGGCACTTACTGTACTTCCACTACTATGCAATTTAGAGCCAATAAAAATTGTGACAGCGTTTTTATCCACTTCATTAAGCTACTAATTTCTTGCCAAAAAAAGTACATTAATCTTTTTATAGCTTCGTGCAGAGTGGCATATTTTTAGTCTATAACATTGAGTAGGTCCTGCCTGAGAATAATTTTTATGGTACTTTAAAAAAAAAAAAAAAAAAGTAAATAAAGTTACTATAGTTTATAATTTATGCCATAATTTTCAACATAGTTATGACCATATTGATCTCAGAATGAAAATGTCAGCTGTATTAAATAAGTGGAACAAATGAAGTATAGCCCAATGTTTAGTGACACAACTAATTACGAAATACTTCCTACAATCTAGTGTACAAATACACAGAAGAAATGGCTATTTTCTAATTCTGGATGCATCCCAGATAGCATGAAGATTGTCTGTGTTCACTGAGCTAAATGTTTCTGAGTAGCAGTCAGAAAATATTTATCTACTGGATATTTGTGAGCACATGCCATGATGGCGGGTGGGTGAATACAGGGAAACTGCTCTTTGGACACTTGGAATTCCCAGCACTTAGTGGCTGAATTTGGAGTATACTATGACTCAGTCATTTTGAAGTTCTTCTGCACTTGTTTGCGATGCTTGGTGAGAGCTGCTGTGGAGCCTGACACCTTACTGTTGTGAGAGTTCTATGTAATGGAAAAATTCTAAGTGAAAAGAGAAAATCTCAGCTATACTCTGTCTGATCTCTCTGTTCTTCCCTGGTACCCATCTGCATGGTATCAGGCCCCTTAATCTCGTGATGTTGCTGACCATCTTCTAGCCACTGATAGTTTCTTAAAAATATTCTTTCAAATTTATAAACAATGTACAGTAGAACCTTAGGAATGGAGGTTGTATCTCTGAACAAAATGTTATGGTTGTCCTTTCAAAAGTTTACAACTGAACATTGACTTAATACACTTTTGAAACTTTATTATGGAGAAGAAAAATGCAGTTTTCCCTTTATTTTTTTTAGTAGTTTACGTTTAACGCAGCAGTGTACTGTATTTGCTTTATTTTTTTTGTTGTTGTCCCTGCTGCTGCCTATGTGTGCTTCTGATTCCAAATTAGGTATGTGGTTAACTGGTCAGTTTGTAACTCTGGTGTTCGTAACTCTGAGGTTCTACTGTAATTCGATTAACGGGTCTATCCTACAACAATTGACATTAGAGAGACAAAGTGAGTGAAGTTATATCTTTTATTGAATCATAAGAACACCTATACTGGGTCAGAGCAAAGGTCCATCTAGCCAAGTATCCTGTCTTCTGACAGTGGCCAATGCCAGGTGCCCCAGAGGGAATGAACAGAACAGGTAATCATCAATTGATCCATCTTTTGTCACCTATTCCCAGCTTCTGGCAAACAGAGGCTAGGGACACCATCCCTGTCCATCCTGGCTAATAGCCATCGATGGACATATCCTTCATGAACTTATCTAGTTCTTTTTTGAACGCTTTTATAGTCTTGGCCTTCGCAACATCCTCTGGCAAGGAATTCCACAGTTTCACTGTGCGTTGTGTGAATCGACTTCTGCTGGTGACAGAGACAAGCTTTCAAGTTACACAGAGCTCTTTTGAAACTCATCTGGAGAAGGAGCTTGAAAGCTTGTCTCTTTCACCAGCAGAAGTTGATCCAATAAAAGACATTACCTCACCCACCTTGTCTCTCTAATAACCTGGGACCAGCATGGCTATAACACTGCAAACAACAATTGACATTGGCGGTTTCCTAACTCTATCCCATATAACAATGACTGCTTGTTTCCTCTCTGCCCCTAGGCTCCTACAGATCATCCACTTCTCAAATGCCTAGGACATAACCAGATAACGTGTCTGGGTTATAGGCTATGGTGAACCAAGGGTTTCAAACTCATAGAGGCTTCTTGGAGAATGGTCTTCTAAAAACCTCTTCCTTACAGCGAAGGTCTCCGACTCAAGCACCTCCCTTGACTGATCACTGCAGTTAATAGGAGCTACCGGGTACTCAGGGCTTATGAAAACTAGGCCACTTAGTTATGTGCCTAGTATACATGTATGGAGCTAAATGTAGGCACACATTTTTGTAACTATTTGGTTTTGTTAATCTGTATGTTTTCCTTGATAAAATTGTAATTGGCCTATGTATAATTAAGTTAATGAAATTAAGTATCAGAGGGATAGCCGTGTTAGTATGGATCTCTAAAAAACGACAAAGAGTCTTATGGCACCTTATAGACTAACGGAAGTATTGGAACATGAGCTTTCATGGGTGAATACCCATGTATTCCAGGAAAGTTTATGCTTCAATACTTCTGTTAGTCTATAAGGTGCCCACAGGACTCTTTGTCGCTTTTTAATGGAATTGCCATTTAACAATAGTCAGAGTTAGACTTGGATCTTTCTTGTTTGTTGTGTGTTTTTTTCTTTTTTTTTTTCTTTCACATATGGAGAAATTTAAGCTACTCTAATGCTTTGTCCATACTCTGCTTGTGACTTTGACTCTAGGCCAGTATTTCTCAACGTTTTCAGGTTGGTGATTCATTATTCAAAGTAAAAAATGTTCACTCGCCCTTACTAAAAAGTGAATCAAATTATAATGATACTCTTGTTTGTGTGCGTTTCAAGAAGATGACAGAAAATACTTGAAGGGTAAGAGTGAGTGGGGACTGAGGGTTTTTTTTCTGCTTCAGATTGTAATAAATTTTTAAGTTTCAGTGCCTTATGCCATTCATGACTCTCCTGAGGGATGCAACCCCTGGCTGAGGGGAAAAAAAGGATTCAGACAATGCCCAGTGCTTAGACAGTGCTCTGTGCTTCAGCATCTCAGACCATCACCTTCTTCCGTAACAGCTACGGGGCAGCATTTCTTGAAATCTCCTTTTATTGCCAGTCAGCCACTATGCTGACCAGGTTTTCAGTTAGTTTTTGCTCCAGTTTGCAGTCTCCTTTGCCAGATGGTGTTTGATTGATTTTAATGTCTTTTGGACAATGACACTGTCTGCAGCAGGGATTTTCTTGCAATTATGAACTGCTGGAGGGATATGTTATATTTAGTTACCTTTATCTAGTGTGATGTTACTGTTTAATAGACAGTTATCATGAGACAATGTGTTGGCCTGAACGTTGTGCTGTATTTTAGGTTTATGGTACATCCTCTGTTTAAATACTGTGCAGCAGACTAAGAAGAGTGAATAAAACTAGGCCTGTCAAATTAAAATTTAATTATATTTTGTTTAAAAAAGAGGGGAAAAAAGACGACAACTCTCTTTTTCTTACAAAGTATGCTCTTTATCAGACTGTCTAGGAAAGGTATGACTTTGTAGCAACCTCTCAGTATCTGATATATCAAGAACCTACCTTTTACACTTCTTGAGGGAGTTTTAGCTTCTTCCTATTAAAAATGAATAATAAAATCCTCAGTTTCATCCTAATGGGGTTAGGAAGAGGTGTTTTCCCTTTTATAGTTACACAGAAGATCGAAAAGCCAGTTGAAACCATCACAAATTTAAGGAAGAGGTCATCATTAGAAGACCAGTGAAAAGAAGCTCTAAAGCATTTCTGGGCTTAGTGCAACAATTATATCTTGCTAGTATCAGTAAGCAGACCCTATGTGTTTCAGCTCTCTGAAATGAAACACAGGCAAGATAGAAAGCATGTTTTAGTTTCATACAGGAATCTAGAAATTAAGGGAAATTGTATTCATTCTGAAGTAACATCTTCTATACGTTATTCTTTTATTCTGGACTATATAGTAGGAGTTTGTTTGTTTTTATAAATTCTTTTGTCAGTGTTACGGAAATGGCATGAGAAGTAAGAGTTTGCATATATATTTGACCTTATGCCTTTAAAAATAAATGGACTGGGTACCTGCAGTAAGCTTAAAACACAGAGTTTGCAGTAGTCACAATGTTCTCACTATTTTTAGAATTTTTAGCTCTCTGAAAAGATAGTAGGTGAAGAGAAAGTGAGAGGGGAAAAAAGAGAAACTTACTGGGAACAAGAACTTGTGAATGTTTCTGGTCTTGGCAGGTCAAGCAAGTTCTAAATCTGGTATCAGACTCTAGAGAAGTTCTCTCCATACTCTGTGGGACTAATAATTTTTTTCTCTTTCATCTCCTCATTTTATTCATTGGTCTGTACCATCTGCTTGAAAGCAGCAATACTTATAAAATTACACTAAGCTTCCATAATGCCAGCAATTGATCTGGGGGCATGAGCAGAAAATTTTACACAGCGTTCCCTTCCCAAAGGCCACTAGACCCTAAAACTGTCCAGTTCTCTGATGTGTCTAGAAATAGCTACTCATTACAAGGACTGTAATTCTGGACCTCACCAGCAAGAAATGTGACAGTGGTCACTTGCATGCATAAATTGCACAAGTCATAGCTCCTACCCCTATGGGCTACTTGATGGTTTATGCATCATATTACTAATGAGCTGCCTAGAGGAACTAAAGCCACAGTGGGGGCATGGCTACACTGGAGAGTTGCAGCGCTGGTGATGGGGTTACAATGCTGCAACTTACTTTGTGTCCACACTTGCAAGGCACAGCCAGCGCTGCAACTCCCTGGCTGCAGCGCTGGCTGTACACTTGGTCTGCTTAGGGTGTAATGATTGCAGCGCTGGTGATACAGCGCTGCTCATCAAGTGTGGCCACCAAAAGCGCTTTTATTGGCCTCCAGGGTATTAAGAGGTATCCCAGAATTCCTGTCCACAACAAACCGGAAGAATGGCTGAACTCAGAGCTCCCCGGAGCTACTTATCTGAAAAACAAACACAGCTCGTTTGCTAGAGCAGAGGCAGGCAGGGGGATTTCTTTGGAATGTTCACAGTTTGCTTGAGGAGAGAAGAAACACGGCGGTGGGGAGGGGAGAGTCCATTTTGGAGCAGCTGCTTATCTAGTCTGAAGGCTATTTGCATTTAGTGAATAAGAGAGGGTTGGGGGAAGGGGTTGAAACTTTTAAAATGATTGAAGGTTGGTGCTGTGTATCTTCCAGTCCTTAGAACTTGCAAGGCAGGGAGCTGACCCAGTGTCAGCTCCAAAAATCCACTCTCTCTGTCTCCCCCATGCTCCCTGTCACGCTCCACCCCACCCCCCTGACATTCCAAAGAAATCCCCCTGCCTGCCTCTGCTCTAGCAAACGAGCTGTGTTTGTTTTTAGATAAGCAGCTCCGGGAGCCCAGAGTTCACAATCAAAACAGCAGAGTGGCTGGAACAGGCTATTCTGGGATATCCTCGTCTGGAGGCCAATTACAGCGCTTTTGGTGGCCACACTGGCGGAGCAGCGCTGCATCACCAGCGCTGCAATCCTTATACTCCAGGCAGAGCAGGAGTACAGCCAGCGCTGCAGCCAGGGAGATGCAGCGCTGTATGTGCCTTGCAAGTGTGGACGGTGAGTAAGTTGCAGCGCTGTAAACCCATCACCAGCGCTTCAACTCTCCAGTGTACCAAGCCCGAAGCTCGCTCTCCTTGTAGTTATGGCTCTTCTTGTGCTGTATTTTGTGGTGCACCCAGTACCGGTTTTAGAGAAGTGGGAATGGATAACCAACATCTTATTTGTGTTACTGATACTACAGATTGCTTTGTTCCTAATTATGGGTCTGAACCTTCAGTTCTTACCTAGTCAAGGCTCCTGCTGACATGTATGAGAGTTCAGACTGAGTAAGGCCTGAAGGGTTTTGTCCTTTAAAATCTTCATTTCTCAGTATAGTAGTTGGAACATTCCCCTTCTCTAAATGTGACACATTTTGAATTAGTTTTTAAAAGTATTTGTTTTACCAACATAAAACTACTATCTCCAGCTGTGAGTTAATAAACAAATAATAGAACAATTACTTATATATTCCTCTTAAGTTTCTTGTTTTAATTGGCTTTTGGAGAAATTGAGAATAGAATGGAGTCCCTTATTTTGTATGCCTTTTTTTCACCTTTCCCTTGAGTCATGTAGTTTCTAGAATGTAGAAGACCCCTTGTCAAAGTGTATAATATTACAAATTGAACTTTAGTACATAGGCATAAAGTATTCCTAGAAACATGTAATTAACTAAATAAAAATAAACTAAAATGTGATTTTAAATGAACATGCAATATGTTCATTTCAATCCAATTCTAGAATCTGAAAAATAGCTGATGCTGGCTTGCAAGTTATAGCTCTTAATTGTAGCTCTTAATTTCCTAAATACAATGATGTACTTTTTTGAAAGGGTAAAGTTTTTTAAAAATAAAAGAGAACTAAAAAAATTCACATAGATCCGGGCATAAAACTGAGTTTTTCCTGCTACAGAAGACTGAGTGGAAGTGTTTTTCTAGGGGGAAACAAACAAAATTAGTGTTTTTGTGTTTTTTTTTTAATTTCATATCTCTGCAAAGGTGTGTTTTGTTATGACTTATTTAATCTGTTAATGATGATGTGTTCTTGGATTATGCAGTACAGTATAGGATTTTGATATACTTCTGATTAAATTCAGCTGTTTTCTATGAGCAGGGAAAACTTCATGTGAAAATTGTGTTAGATTGTAATTTTCTGATTGTATGTTAAAATTTTATTTTGATCTAAGCATTTTCTTTTCAATACTGATTGGTGGATTAATACTGGGGATGGGTGAACTTAAATAGTTTAGAAAGTTTTGGCTTTATATAAATACACAGGAAGTTAGATGGTGCTTCCCTGCATCACTTTGATTCACATGAACTTTCTTATTTTGAATGTACCAGAAATTCTTCAAAAGAGCCACTCTCACAGTAGATCAGCTTATATGTTCGCATTTCCTAGTTTGCCCAGGAGGTGAAAGTGCATAAACATTAACAGGTAAGAGTTAGCCATACTACTGTGAATTTCATAAAAGGGTTGGGTTTGATTAGCATTTTGGGTGATGATCTAAGTGCATTGTTGTATAAAATTTAATCTGTGAATGTCTGGAATTAGTGCTATTGTTCACTAACTGTCTTTAAGGTAAAATGTACTCTCTCAAAATTATGAGGACATATATGTACCATATGTTTGCAAAGCATGGATGATACTTCAGCATCAGTAATGTCAGCACTGCCAAAACCAGCTGTTCAAAGGTCGTGAGTTAAGTCCTAAAAATCATATTAAAATAAATATATAAATGAGGTGCTCTTTTAATTTGTCTTTTAGTTTCATAACCTTTAGAATACACCCACACCATGTTTTCAAGATTTTCTCTACCACTGTGAGGACTAGAAATCCCACACCCCACTCCACACCCGCTTATTATTGAATGAAAGTTTAGATTCTCATGCAGTAACATCAGTGAGAAACTAAATGCAAGTTATGCATTTGACAAACATAACTTACTATATAAAGCAGTTATTAATACAATAGGTTTTTAAGATTTTTTTTTTAAATTAAAGTTGCAAAGAAAGATGTGCAACATAAAGTCTCTATATGTGTATGCTTTGTTTTTGAGGTGTCCCATTCAAACAAAAATGCCATATGAGAGTTCACCAGCTGTTCTGTAGTTTTGCTTTCTTCAGTTTTGATAGGGAAATTAGATCATTCTATGGATAATTTATCTCAAATGTAAGCTAAATATTTGTATAGTGTGGATTAAAAACTAAGAAGTATAAATATAATTCTAATCCACAGGACTATAAATTTTCTAGTAAACTACTGTCAAGTGTAACATGTGATTAGTGTACGTGAACTTAAAATGAGCTCCAAATGTGATAGGCGAAGGGGAACCATAGGTCACAAACTCTGGACAAGCAAAAGATTACCTTGGAAAGTAACTTAAAAGGTACCTTTTTATGTTCCGTATTTTTAAAAAGGCATTACAGGTATTAAAATAAGATTTAAAGGAGCATTAATTAACTGAGAAGCATAACCCAGTTTGCTCTGTTTAATGACTAACCGGTTCAAATCTTACATACACATACATAATGCACACATAAGTGAGGTTTTTTTATTGTGTGTGTAAAGTATTACTCTAACATCCTTTCCAGTCAGATGCCTATCATTTCACTTTACACCACTGAGTCAGTTTGTAATTTATAATTTAATTTTTTGTTTGCAAAGTGTTGTCCATTACATGGATGTGTGTCTGTCAGAGCCTTTATGAAGCTGTTTTTTACTGTATTCAGTTTGGCTGCCTCCTTTGGAGACTATCTGTTAAAACATTTTCTCTCTGAGAGAGAGAGAGCCACAGCACTTTGGCTCAAATAGTGTTAAACCCATTATAATTGTCCATGTTAGGACAACACTGTTTTAGAAATTAAAGATTTTTGGCACCTGAGCAGATAATACCCACTGAACCCTATATAATTTTTTAGATTTTTTTCCTTTTTGATGACAGTTTATCTTGCATTTAAATATTACCCAAAGAAACCATTTCCTGCACAATCTATTTTCTACAATTTACCAGTAAATGAGAGAGAAGAATCTTCTCATTTAAATAAATGAAATTCACTTGATTTAATCCTGTTTGAAGGGTGCCAAATTAAGTCTGGTAGACTGGAAAGGTAAGGCTAGAAAGCAGCTGTGAAGATTCCCATACACCTGCCACTGCCACCAGTGCTGTGCTTCATTTCAGCTCTGCAGTGACCTGGGTTTTCAGCACTTAGTCTATTAAGCCTGTAACCTCTCTGCTGAGGTGGTCATCCAGGGATCCAGTTGCTTCTTTTTACAGTAAACGACCTGAGTGAAAGCTGAAAAATTCTTCCTTATGTTCATTATATTATCTGTTTTTTCTTACTATCCTTATACATTACTAACTAAATGCAAATAAATCTTTAAAATGTTAATGTACACTCCTCCCTCCCAGCACTGTACATATGTTTTTAAACTATGTATAAGTTTGCAGGCTTTTGTGTAAATCTGATATAATGTTTTCTTGATGGTTGAATGCTACAAAGAACCATTTTACACACCTAGCTATGACCTGTTAAAACTATTAAGTCTTCCAAGGCGTGAACCCTTAGATATGTGGGCCCCAATATTTTGAGCTGTATCACAGGGATGGATTAATTGCAAAGTTTTGCTGCAGATTATTTTAGAAGAGTCATATATTACTAAGTAGTCCTCTTACTGGGGTTGGTGCAGAGGAGCTGAGGGGAATCCAAAAAAAGATAGTAAAACATCTCATTAAAAATGTTCAGTATTTCTATGATCATTCCTAGAGCCATTGATTGTGGAGCATCTATTCACTTTTGTATACTAATTAAGCTTGTTTAAAATGTTTGAGTTGTTTTAAAAAGTGTTAAGTGTTTATTCAGGGAATCTGTCAAGATCATTTAGAAATTACTTTAATTATTTGTATAGCTAATGATGAGGATATTCTTTAAATTTTCCATTCTTACACACTTTTAAAAATGGATACCAAAGCTGAGTGTATTCCCTCATTTTTCTTTTTGTTAGATCTTTATTTTTTCTTCCACAGTATTTTATAATGTGTACAATTATAGCTCTAAATATTTCAAACTAGGTTTTTCTGCAATTACTTTGTAGTTTGACTTTTAACGTATACTGAGAGGTATCAAACAATTTATTTAAACATAACAGGTAAGGTTTGTAAAATGAAATAGAAAGATACTGGCAGCTTGAAAGTTGTTTACCTTAACTTCTGTTAAAAAGAAAAAAAAAGACTTGTAGGATTCCTCTTAAAATCTTTCAAATGGGATTAGCACATGAATGCTGTTTCTGCTTAGTCTTGTTAACCTTCTTCAGTTGTGAATTGTGCTCCTATTGCTGTGGTTCTCAGTCAGGGTACACATACCCTTGGGAGTACTCGGAGGTCTTCCGGGGGTACATCAACTCTTCTAGATATTTGCCTAGTTTTAAAACAGGCTACCTAAAAAGCACTAGAGAAGTCAGTATGAAACTAAAATTTCATACAGACAATAACTTTATACTGCCCTATATACTATAGACACTGAAGTGTAAGTACAATATTTTATATTCCAATTGATTTATTTTATATTTAGATGATAAAAATGAAAAAGTAAACAATTTTTCAGTAATAGTGTGCTGTAACATTTTTGTATTTTTATGTCAGATTTTGTAAGCAAGTAGGTTTTAAGTGAGGTGTAACTTGAGGGCCACTGTCCTAGTGGGATCACTTGTGATTTAGGGAGGATGATAATTTCCTTTGCTTGCCCTCTAGATGGCTGTCTTGTTCTCTTCTCATATTGTATTAGGCAAAGTTGTTTTACATAGGATAGTAGGGCCAGAGAAGTTTCTAGCCATCCACATCTTTACAACAAATAAGAATGTATAGTATGTATGAGCATGCCATTGTAACCTTGCTGCGGACAAATGTCAGCAGATATGCCCTGTGTGTGTCACTACTCAGGGGAAAGCCCTACTCAGCACTGTAGAATTTAAAATGTTTTCTGTTTAAGTATGTTTTCAGTGACGATAATTGTAACAGTACCTGTAATTGTACCTTTATGGCTAAAGGCCTTGGCCCAGACAACCCTGGTTACTGAAGAGGCACACCCACTTCCTGCTACTATTTACAGGGAGACAAGTGATTTGACTCGGAAGTGATGAGTGGAGCTCAGAGATTGGGAGGAACTGCAGAGAAAGGGAGGGATTGCCAGAGACAGGAACCCTGGCAGTAGTTTGGAGGAGACACCCCAAGGGCAGAGATGAAGGCCCTGAGAAACTGATCTGTGTTGAGTTTAGTTGGGGAGCCATGAAAAAGAGGAAGATTGACAGCAGTGGGCCTGCAGAGGACCCTCAGGCCACGAGAGGGTGCTCTGGTGGCAGCCGACTCTCTGACAATAATGAAAATGGGCAATAATGAAAATCCATGATCAAAAATATGGTTCTAATAACCAGGACAACTCCTGTAATACTTCTCCATCTATGTGTTAACAAATTCTTCCCTTTATATGGAGAAGCAAATTGGAGCAACTTGGCAACTCTGCTAAACTGTGCGTTGGGATTTCCTCTGAGACCTTCGCCACTCAGCTTATCCAGAACACCTTGTCCAATTCTGGGATCCAAAACACTCAGTTCGAGTCAGGTTCCTTTATTTGGCATACAGCAAACCTACGCTGAGTTGATCAGACTCAAACTTAGGGTGTGGGTATCGGGTGTACCACACATCCAAAGTTACACAGACAACCTCTTTCTTTATATACATTTACACATTACATTTCATTTTTTATATGTTAAATTGCACATTTTTTGATTGGCTTCGTCACGCTGCAGGAACCAATCCCTGTACAGCATGCTCTGTCCATGTGCCATTCACATGGAACTTGACCTTTACATTCCAAGTTTATCTTGTCCGTAGACCCTAGCAACACCCTGATGCTGTTTATCTTAACACAGACAGCCTGACTGCAATGTACCATTGGTCAGGCCCCTATTTACAACTTAACCTTCCCAGTTATGTGCACTAAGAAATGAGGCAAGTCACTTACGTGAAGCTAGGCCTGTACTGTTTAAGGCTGGACCAAGGGCCTGGTATGTATGAATGAAGGTTGGTCACCTCCCTGTTGAAAGCGGTGAGGCGGTATTCTTATAGAATTCCTCTTCTCTTGGATTTAAATTATACAAAAGCTTTCTGTCAGTGGGAATATTGTCCACTTTAGTCATTGGCGTAATGTTCTTGCTGCCAAAAACTGCAGAGACTACCAACCATAGTTTATTTGGAACCTCAGACCGATTCAAACCTGGTTCTTCACAACTCAAAAAGTAATGAATTAATCATTGTGTCATCTCCAATTCCATCTAAAAGCCTCTCTTTGCAGGCGATGACTGTTTCCTGATAAACAAACAAATAAAAAAAAAGTTTCTTCAGGATTTTCTATATTAGATGTTTCCATCTATCTCATGGATATAATGTAACCTAGAACAAAAAAAAAGAGGAGCACATTTTTCTGTATTTTAAAATATTGCCAAATCTGTAAACAGCTTTAACTGTAAAGCTGATAGTGAATGTTACTTTAAAACATTTGGATTTACTCTTCAACAAAATATTATTTGTGACAGACTCAAACCAGTGGGGTACAGGAGTCTGGTAGAGGGCAAATATACTGTTCCCTGAGTGACCAGAGCAGGGGCTGCACTAGAGTAATCAAGAACTTGCTAGAACCAATTAAAGCAGACAGGCTGATTAGATCACCTGCAGCCAATCAAGGCAGGCTAATCAGGGCACCTGGGTTTAAACAGGACTTCACTCCAGTCAGGTGGGGAGGAGCTAGAGGAGAGGAAGTGCGTGTGAGGAGCTGGGAGCAAGAGGCACAAGGAGCTGAGAGTGAGAGGCTGTGCTGCTGGAGGACTATTGAGTACATGTTTTATCAGACACCAGGAGGAAGGTCCTGTGGTGAGGATAAAGAAGGTGTTTGGAGGAGGCCATGGGGAAGTAGCCCAGGGAGTTGCAGCTGTTACAAGAGGCACGATAGACAACTGCAATCCACAGGGCCCTGGGCTGGAACCCAGAGTAGAGGGTGGGCCCGGGTTCCCCCCAGACCTCCCAACTCCTGATCAGACACAGGAGGAGTTGATCCAGACTGTGGGGAAGATCACTGAGGTGAGCGAATCTGCCAATAAGCTCAGGCCCAGCAAGGTAGAGGAGGAACTTTGTCACATATTGTACCACTTAAAATTAATGCAGACCATAGAACAAATACACATCTTCAAGGGGACCCTCTGGATGTGGTTGTCGGTTACTGAAAAATTGGCAAAGCATCTCACGTAGACTTCGGATGGGGGAGCCAGGTCATGTAGAATAAAACTTACCTGAACCTACATTAAAACTGAACCTTCTTGTAGTTTAGATACGTTTAGTTTACTTAACCTCCTTCCCTCTCATTATTTTTTCCTCTTCACCTGTCTCTTCTAGCTCTGACTGGAAATAGAAAAAAAATACCATGAGAGAGTGTTTTTGCAATATTTCTAGTTCAGTCTGAAACAGAAGGTGCCAGAATATTTTCTCAAGATTTCTGGCTTGATTTTGCAAATATGAGGTTTAAATTAACTCTTGATTCCTGTGTACATTTGTCTATCACAATGGCCAGGACCAGGGCACTGTGAGTGCCACTGAAAATCAAGGCAGCATGCGTGCCATAAGTTGCCTACCCCTGGCTTATATGAAAAGAGCCAGTGGTTTCAGAGCCACGCTACAAAGCTGTTGTGACTACATATATGTTATGGGTATTACTAAGGCGCTGATCACCTTTGTATTTAAGTGCTTATAATAACATTTAGCACTTATATTGTGCTTTAACTAATGAATCTTCACAATGCCTTTGTGCAGTGCATGGATATCTAAATATCACTATGTGTGTGTTATTGATGGTGAGAATGAAGAACAGCAGTTGTGACTTGTCCAAGTCCTCAAAGCATGTCGGTCCCAGAACGACATGTGCCCTTAGACCCTTGTTGGAGCTCTATTATCTTTCCCAGTTTATACAGGATTATAGGGGGACAAAGTGTATCGCCATCTGCCAACGTCCAGTCTGTTCCCATTCCCTAAGCAAAGACCTCTGACTGTGTGGAAATAGCTCTTAAGGGGGAGGACTGTACTACACATATTTAGATACAACTGCTGTTTATGTTGTGAGCTTTATGGAGCAGGTACCAGAGTCATAGGTGATGAGCCTGGTATAAAGTCCTGGCCAAAATTCTAAAAAACTAGAGTGTAAAGTTAGGAGCTTAAGTCTTTATTTAGGCACAGAAAGTAATGGGCCTCATTTTCAAAAGTGAATGGGAGCTTCTGGCTGCTCAGCACTTGGAAAATCAGCCTTTTTTTGTGTAAAGATATATTTAATGAACTGTGTTAAATAGATTAGGGCTATCAATCGCAGTTAATGCATGTGATTGATGCAAAACAAATTAACTAGATTTAAGAAATAGTTGTGATTAATCACACTTAATAAAAATAACTAAATGTATTATAAATATTTTTGAATGCTTTTCTACATTTTCAAATATATTGATTTCAATTACAACACAAAATACAAAAGCAGCAAAGAGCCCTGTGGTACCTTGTAGACTAACAGATGTATTGGAGCATGAGCTTTCATGGGTGAATACTTGACAAAATACAAAGTGTGCAGTACTCTATATTTTTATTTAAAATATTTGCACTGTAAAAGAAGATAAACAAAAGAACCAGTATTTTTCAGTTCAGCTCGTACAAGTACTGTAGTGCAATCTCTTTATTGTGAAAGTGCAATGTACAAATGTAGATTTTTTTTTAACATAACTGCACTCAAAACCAAAACAAAAAACTTTAAAGCAGGAATCAGCAACCTTTCAGAAGTGGTGTGCCGAGTCTTCATTTATTCACTCTAATTTAAGGTTTTGTGTGCCAGTAATACATTTGAATGTTTTTAGAAGGTCTCTTTTTATAAGTCTATAATATATAACTAAACTATTGTTGTATGTAAAGTAAATAAGGTTTTTAAAATGTGTAAGAAGCTTCATTTAAAATTAAATTAAAATGCAGAGCCCCAGCCCGGTGGGCAGTGTGATTGCCACTGAAAATCAGCTTGCGTGTCGCAGGTTGCCTACCTCTGCTTTAGAGCCTACAAGTCAAAGCATGAAGGGGAACACAAATGTTTAACATATCTGGCACGTACATACCTTACAACACTGGCTACAACAGTGCCACACGAATGCCTATTCTCGCTTTCAGGTGTCATTGTAAATAAGAAGCTGGCAGCATTATCTCCTGTAAATGTAAACAAACTTGCTTGTCTTAACAATTGGCTGAACAAGAAGTAGAACCCAGTGGACTTGTATTTTTTAATTCATCTCATACTATTTCTTTTGTTTATCTTTTTACAGTGCAAATATTTTAAATAAAAATAATGTGAGCATTGTAAACTTTGTATTCTTGTGATTGAAATCAATATATGTGAAAATGTAGAAAAACATCCAAAATATTTATAATTTTAAATTGGTATTCTATTATTGTTTAACAATGCAATTAAAACTGTGATTAATTGTGACTATTTTTAATCTTATGAGTTGGTTTGTGTCTTATCTACCGTGGATTCTTTGTCTGTGTAATTAACAGGCCAAAACAAATCAGACAAATATGTGATTTAATAGCCAGGTGTAGATCTCACTGGTCTGACACATTAAGGAGGGTGGATATTGACTGTGCAAAACTAGCCAACCAGTAACTTCAAGGTCATAAGCTTGTCTATTCCACCAACAGAAGCTGGTCCAATTAAAGATATTGCCTCACCCATTTTGTCTCTCTAATAACCCACGACCAATACAGTTACTACCACACTGCAAACAAGAAATGGATAAGTAAGAATAAGACAACTGTTGTAAGAAATAATGAAATACATGAAAGCAATGAAAATGAGTAAGGAGGAGGATAGCAATGACTAATAAAAATAGGGAGGTACCAATTAGTTTTATCAGGTTAAGTAAAAATGCATCCATTAAAAGGATTTTGGGTTAGTGCGTAGGAAAATATTTCTTGAATAGAGTATTTATAGGGTCAGGTAGTTTTTCATAAATTGCACCAGTGTGATGTTGCGAGACAAGATGTATAAAGGATGCATGTTTAAAAAAGGAGTTGTGGAGCAGTACAGGCCCCTCACCAGATCAAACCAACATGGAGTTGATGAAGATAGAAACAGCCTGTTTGTGCACCAGAACTGGGTAAAGAGCAGGATAGCTTTATGATCACTTTGCTTTACTTATATTGTTCTTGATTAAGCCTTAAACTAAGTTAAGCTTTTTAACTGCTGTGGTTTTGCTTTCTCCCACGTGCCTAAATAAGGACTTAAGAGCTTAACTTTAAGCCTCTACTTTTGAGGCCTAGATCTTGGCTTCCGAACCTTCTGTAAGTCACATGGTTGGTGAGTACAAATAAAAGGTTTAGAAAAGGCATAGTAAGAGTCTGGGGTGACATCCTGGCCCAGCTAGAGTCAATGGGAGTTTTGTCATTGACTTTAAGGAGATCAGAACTTTCACCCTTGTTGTTTAGGCATAATATTCTACTCTCTGTTATTCCTGGTCATCTCATTGAAGTAATGACATGAGCTTAACTGAGGCAGTGCTTGCTTTGAGCAGGGCTGTTCTAATGAATGCATCATGTAGTTCTGAGTTACTTGTAGGCAGTAGAACTCAAACATTTGATATGTTTGCAAATGTCTTCCAAATTTTACTAGCATTGTTTGTATTATTTTTTTGTAATGAAGAAAATTAGCAATCACAGTGTTTGAGAGTTGGCTTCATGTAATAAGAGCATTAAATCTGTATGGAATGTGGAAGCTGGGCTGTACCTTCTCATATTTACTGCAGTGGCCTCAGTTAAATACAGAAGAGAGTTCTATTATTGTTTGTTCCCGTTTTCTAGGTAGTGGTAAAAATAGAGTTCATAACAAAAATATAAATACTTTGGTGATTTCAGAATGCTTTTTGGTTTGTTTTTAAAATTCTTATATGCAGTAATATCTGGGTGAAGTAATTTTATTTCTTCATACCCTTTTCTCTCTGAAATTAACTATTTCCACAAATAGCAGACTCTGACATAGTAGTATACTCCTTTTGACCTTACCAAATCCTGTAATGTTAATATGTATCTATACAAGTAACTCCATAAGAAACTGAGCATGGAGGCAACTAAATGAGCTCACAGCTAATGTGATATCAAAAAAACATAAATACAAATTTACTGTCTGGAAAAGAGGCTTTCTTTCCCAGTGAGTTGGCTATTGCTTCTGAAGGGGAGATGGTTAAAATGATCAAGCATCCTACTATAGTATCCTGCATACAGTAGGTCATAATATAAGAGAGAAGTAGTTCTGCTCACTCCATGATTAGAGATGAATCATGTTTGAAAAATCATGATGTAAAATATTCAGTGATCTTATCAGTCATTCATAATAACTTCTATGTCATGCAGACTTTTTGTGGAAAATGGCAACGTAATTGGTATCCATCACAGGCACTACAGTTAAGATCACAAATTCCATGACAGTACTGCACTTTAATGGAGTCTATCAACTTAACTTAGCTTGTAATAACTCTCAGCAGATCAGTCTTAACGAGTAAATGAATTTATGATTGAATAAGTTCACTGTAAAATTTCACACAGAACAGGAATTGTTGCAGAACTTCTGTTTTGGGACAGGAAGTTTAACTTTGGGTATCTGAGTGTTCCCATGCAATTAAGCTACACAAGCATGAAAGCAATGAGGTGGTAATAGATGTGCAGTCAATAAAAAACTGACAAAAAAATCCTCAGACCTAGAAAATCTTAGAATGTCCTTCATGGTTTATATTTGACTTTCTTGGTTGATATGTAAAGAATGCTTTTATTTACAGTAGATCTTGAAATTTCAGCTTATTTAATGGATTGCAAGGACAGAAGGGACCATTATGACCTCATGTCTAACACAGTCCATAGAACTTCCCCAAAACAATTTCTAGAGCAGATCTGTTAGTAGAACATTTCTAACCAGAGAGACTGTTTGGAGAGATGGAAAAACTGACTTTCTGTCAATCTTGCAAAGATTCATGTAGTTTAGCAGTCTGTGAACTACGTTGTTAAAAAAAAAAAAAAAAAAAGCTTGAAAATGCCAGGGAGAGAGGGAGGTTACAGAGTTACTGACTGTTCCTCTGCCTTGGTGTTGATAGTACTCTCACTCATCAGAAGCAGCTGCTATGTAAGCAGCTGCCTCTGAGAAGAGAGTGCGATCACTCAAACATGTCAGATATAAGCTAATCAAAAAAAAAAGAGATTTTTTTCCTTGCTCTTAGTTTGAAAAATAGAAAACATCTTTCAAGGCACCAGAACACAACCACATTTCTATTCACGTAGTGAAGAAATTAGTATAGAGTAGGGATCTTAAAATCTGACCCCTTTATACCAGGCATTTACTTTTATTTGCAGGTTGATGGGTTATTGCATAATATTAAGGAAACAATATATAGAACTCATAGGTACTAGAACTAGGGGTACTGAGGGTGCTGGTGCACCCACTGGCTTGAAGTGGTTTCCGTCTTATACACGGTTTACAGCACCCCTACTATAAAAATTGTCCTAGCACCACTGACAGAACTATGTTTCTATTTATTGTTAGTGGTGCTGCATTCAGTTTCAGATTATACTTGGTAAAAAACATCCTATAACAATAGAGCTTAGTTAAGTGCATTAGTTTTCTTCTAAATTGTATTGTTCTGAACTGAGTTTCTGCTTGATAAGATTTTCCCAAATGTTATAAATTATAAAAATTACATTATATGTATAACCCCCCCCTCCCCCCCCCGACAAGTTAATGAAGGTTCCGGCTGAGAATTTTAACATCCAGTTCAAGTATTTATAGAGTTAAATTCTCACAGCAGCATTGTTGGTTTCTTTGTGCTTAGATGATGCTTTGTATTACTGAATAATCTGATAGAGGTATTCCTTTATGTCTATGGTGATTACACTAATTTTTATTTTTCCTCATTTTTATGCATTTAAACTTTCCACTTTAACATTCAATTAATATAGTACCTTCCTTTGAATTATCCCATTTTTTTAAAGGAAAATAAAAGGGAAAGAAAGAAAAGAGAATAACTACGGATTACACATTGGAATATGGGTATCCAAGGGCCAAGTTCTACTCCCACTGACTTCAGTGGAAGCAGGATTGGAGCCAACAGACTTAAATAACAAACAAAGGCTTAGTTATATTAGTAGTTTTTCCATTCCTGCAAGAAGCTGAACCAAAGGTCTCTGCATCCCAAAGCAATAAGGTTACATATTGAGCTAAAGGAAAATCAAATTTGTGTTAAACATAAGTTCTTTTAGAGGCCTTTAAGCAATAGGGCAGTACACAGAAGACATTAATGATCTACGTATTCATTTTTTAATATGTCATCTTGTTGAAATTCAGACCAAGCCCAGTTTTCTGTAGCTTTCACAACCAGGTGAGAGCAAACATGTTCAGACCAGCTCAACCATAAATTATTTCCCCTCTCTCTATAAAACTTCTTCTGACCCTGATAGTCTTTCCATCTCATTATGTGCTTCTGTATTTGCAATATGATTTTTTTCAATTTGTCGTAGCATGGACTTTAGAATTCTATAAGCTTCATGGTGGAGGGTTATATTGGCAGGATAAGGGCATTGCAGTGTGCTCCCCCTTAGTAATAGGGCCAAGATCTTTAAAGAATATAGATACTGTTTACTGGACTACTATTGTCTAATAGACTAAATACAAGTCTTAAAAATCTAGAGACCTGGGTTTTCTGGCAGAACTCATGGAATAACCTTGAACAAGTTACTTAATGTTTCTGTGTCTTATTTTCACCATATCCAGAAACATATGCAGGTCTTAAAAACTGTTGGATACCACTCACTCATATCTGTTTGTCTCCTTCATGTGACGTCCTCTAGAATCCCTTCAAGCTCTGAAACAGATCAGATATCAGGAAGTTTGAACACACTTGCAGGCTAGTGCATATTCAGGTTAGTAAGGAGACCAGTGTATAGGGGATCCCTATGTAAAACAACACTCAGAAAACTTTTTGATGCAGACGAGTGTTCTTTTCATACTTGCCTAACTAAAAAACAGCTGGAGGATTTTCTTCACAGTTAAAAAAAATAATTTCAGGTTTGATCTAAGGCCAAACATGAGAAATTTCAGACTGAAACAGAAATGTCTGAGAACATTTTGAACATCTAAAACAGTCGTTTACAGGGAATGGTCACCTCACTAGTAATTGTGGTGTTTTGATTATATCAATGAGATAATTTGTCACATTCCCTTTTACAAGAGGCTGTGAATAAAAATGAAGGTCAGAACATTTAGCTGATTGTATTCAATTCTGCCATAAATTAAAAAGTAGGTTTCTTGATGCATAATGGGTGGATTTAGGCCCCAGTCTAGTAATCTGATCCAGTTGGGTGGACGCTTGTGTACCTGGACTGCCACTTTAACTTTGGCCTCTGTGCAGCTTCAAGATTTTGGTCTGCCTGTACAGATCTAATTGAAGAATGGGGACATTATTTTGACTGCAGTGAGAGACACACAAACTGGAGTGGGGGAAAGAGGGAGGGAACAGAAGTGCCATAAATTAGTGATCATTCACAACATTTTGTAAAAGTCTGGTGTGCAAGACAGACAGTTCCCAGGATCAGACAAATTAAAAAGGTTAAACAGGGTCACTCAGGTAATTATAGCCCTGTCAGTCTGACATCGATCCTGGGCAAGATAATGGAGAGGCTGGTATGGGACTTAATTAATAAGGAATTCAAGAAGGTTAATATAATTAATGCCAATCAGCATGAGTTTATGGAAAAATAGATCCCGTCAGACTAGCTAGATGTCTTTTTTTGATAAGATAACAAGTTTTGTTGATAAAGGTAATAGTGTTGACGTAATAGTTTGATTAAAAATTATAAAGTATAAAATTAACATGGCACACATTAAATGCATTCAAAGCTGACTAACTTATAGGTCACAAAATTAGAGAGACAGAGTGAGTGAGGTAATATCTTTTAGTGGACCAACTTCTGGTGGTGAGAGAAACAAGCTTTCAAGCTACACAGAACTCTTCCTGAGGTCTAGGAAAGGTACTCATAGTGTCACAGCTAAATACAAGGTCAAACAATTTTGTCTCTCTAATATCCTGGGACTGACACAGCTACAACAACACTGCATAGGTCACCAATGTAATTTCCCATTTACAATTACATGTTAATGGATGCATTTCCAACAGGTTCCTGCAATGATTGCTGCTTGGTCCTCCACTGTACAACATTTTTATCAATGACCTGGAAAAAACCATAAAATTATCACTGATACAGTTTGCAGATTAGGCAAAAATTGAGGGTGGTGGTAAATAGTGAAGAGAACCAGTCACTGATTCAGAGTTATCTGGATCACTTGGTCAACTTGATGCAAGCAAACATTATGTCCATTAATGTGGCTAAATGTAAATATATACATCTAGGAATGAAGAATGTGGGCCATGTTTACAGGATTGGAAACTCTATTCTGTGAAGCAGAGACTCTGAAAAAGATTTGGGAGGATAGGGTGGATAAGCAGCTAAATGTGAGCTCCTAGTGTGACACTGTGGCCAAAAGAACTAATATGATTCTGGGATGCATAAACTGGAATTTTGAGTAAGAGTAGAGAGTTTATTTTACCTCTGTATTTGGCACTGCTGCAACCACTGCTTGAACACTATAGCCAGTTATAGTGTCCACAATTCAAGAAGGATATTGATAAATTGGAGAGAATTCAGAGAAGAGCCACAAGAATGATAAAAGGATTAGGAAACATGCCTTATAGTGATAGAATGAAAGAGCTGAATCGATTTAGTTTAAAAAAGAGAAGGTTATGGGATGACTTGATTAGTCTATAAGTATCTACATAGTAAACAAATATTAATTGGCTCTTCAGTGAAGTAGATAAAGGTGTAATATGATCCAGTGGCTGGAAGTTGAAGCTAGACAAATTCAGACTGGAAAATAGGCATAAATTATTAACAGTGAGCGTGATTAACTGTTGAACAATTTACCCAGGGTTGTGATGGATCCTCCATCATTGAAAATTTTTAAATCAAGATTAGAAATTTTTCTAAAATCTGCTTTAGGAATTATTTTGGGCACATTCTCTGGCCTGTGTTAGAGAGGAGGTCAAACTAGATGATCACAATGGTCCCTTCTGGCCTTGGAAGTTATTAATTTGAATCTATGAACCTGGCCAAAACTTATACTACCAGTAACCCATGCTTGAATTACAGGGGAAGGAGAAGTATTAACTTTTGCAAGCAGTAGTAGTTTTTGAACAATTTCTCCAGTGTATTAGACCTCTTTCTTTTATCAGCAGACAAGTAAAAAATATCTGTGCAGTTATGCATGGTTAGTAGAAAGTAAAAGCCATAGACCACTGAGATTTCTTGTGTATATAATGTTCAAGTATGCCAGCCAGAATATCAGCAGAGTAATGGATCTTGTTTCACAACAATACAACAACAAATGCAATTGGTTAGAACTCTAGTACATTTCATTAAATGTGTTAAAAATATTAAACCTTCCCCTGCCAACATGTATTATTTTTACAAGAAAATGATCTGTTTTAAAAAATGCTTCTTTTCTCTTCCTCTGTGAAAGATGCATATCAATAACATGCCAAACTGACTATACATAAAGTGCTATCATATGCACAAAGTAAACAAACATGTAACTTATAATGATTAAACCTTTTCAGATATTTAAGTTGTGTGATTTTAAAAAATGGCAATGGTGCCTCCTTAAGACTCTAGTGACAAAGTATCCATGAAAAGAGTGTTTCCTTTTCTCATGAGGTTTGTTGAAATGGAGCTTTTTCTTACTGAATTGTGCAGTTATGAAATCCATTCCTTGAGTTACTGCTCAGAGAGGTGCAGAAGCATCAACCGCAATGTGTCTCAAGGAGCAGAAGTGGCATTATTAAGAGGAGCTGTTCGTTTGTAAATCAGCTGTTTCTGTCCATACACAGGGATGCTTTTATTATTTCATTAAGATAGGGCACAAATCAGCATGCAGTGATACCTTAGCTTTTAGACTATACAAAATCTTTATCAATATATCTCTACCTCGATATAACGCAACCCGATATAACACGAATTCGGATATAATGCGGTAAAGCAGTGCTCCGGGGAGAGGCGGAGCTGCGCACTCTGGTGGATCAAAGCAAGTTTGATATAACACGGTAACATGGTTTCACCTATAACGCGGTAAGATTTTTTGGCTCCTGAGAACAGAATTTATTTACCAGTTTGAAACCATCCTAATCTGATGCAGTCCTAAAATTGTATCTAATATAGTCCTGAAATCACATCATAGGGCAGACTAGAGGTGAACAAATCAGCATTGAAGAATACATGATACTGACAGGAGACAGAGCACAGTAGAAACACATGATCAAAACAGAATTTCTAGTCATAACTTTAAGAGAAATTCAGTTTCTCTCTCTTCCCCCCCATCCACCCTGCCCACTATAGTTAAATATTTCACCTAAAGCAGCACTGTTTGGGTATATCTACACTACGGCATTATTCCGATTTTACATAAACTGGTTTTGTAGAACAGATTGTATAAAGTCGAGTGCACGTGACCACACTAAGCACATTAATTCGGTGGTGTACCGAGGCTAGCGTCGATTTCCGGAGCATTGCACTGTGGGTAGCTATCCCGTAGCTATCTCATAGTTCCCATAGTCTCCCCCGCCCATTGGAATTCTGGGTTGAGATCCCAGTGCAAAAACAGTGTCATAGGTGATTCTGGGTAAATGTTGTCACTCAATCTTTCCTCCGTGAAAGCAACGGCAGACAATCATTTCGCGCCCTTTTTCCCTGTATTGCCCTGGCAGA
>NC_133793.1:102889-104260 GCF_003597395.2 Chelonoidis abingdonii
TTTTCGGAGACTGCGGGGGACTGTGGGATAGCTGGAGTTCTCAGTACCCCCTCCATCCCTCCATGAGCGTCCATTTGATTCTTTGGCTTTCCGTTACGCTTGTCTCACAGTACTGTGCTGTGGCCTCTGTCTATCATATCCTGGAGAGTTGTTCAAATGCTTTGTCATTTCATCTTCTGTAACGGAGCTCTGATAGAACAGATGTGTCTCCCCGTACAGCGATCGGATCCAGTATCTCCCATACAGTCCATGCTGGAGCTCTTTTTGGATTTGGGACTGCATCGCCACCCATGCTGATCAGAGCTCCATGCTGGGCAAACAGTAAATGAAATTCAAAAGTTCACGGGGCTTTTACTGTCTACCTGGCCAGTGCATCCGAGTCCAGAGCGAGTCACAATGGTGCACTGTGGGATATCGCCCGGAGGCCAATACCGTCGATTTGCGGCCACACTAAACCTAATCCGACATGGCAATACCGATTTCAGCACTACTCCTCTCATTGGGGAGGAGTACAGAAATCGGTTTAAAGAGCCCTTTATATCGATATAAAGGGCTTCATTGTGTGGACAGGTGCAGGGTTAAATTGGTTTAACGCTGCTAAATTCGGTTTAAACACGTAGTGTAGACCAGGCCTTAATAAAAACTGAAGTTGTAACATTATCAAGTGTCTTTCTTCCTATGTGTTATGTTCACAGTATATATTTAGTCTAAGAGTTTTCTCAGTTTACTGCTTACAGCAGTTATCTTCAGTTGTGATGTCACTCTTGTCTTCACCACAGATTTGGCTATGCAGCATGCTTCTCAGCGCATCTGGGCTGAGCCTTTAAGGCTGACTTGCAGATGCTAAACCTAATGTGGTTGTCATTCAGGCATTCTGCTGAAGAATATCATTTTACGTTCTCTTTTATGGAGTCTATTGTTTCTTTTGTATTCAAACTCTGCATTGTAAATGTTACGGCAATACTGTTTGCTCATTCTTTGTTTTGTGTTTAGATACTGAGATGCTCTGTTTGTCTTAAGAGAGATCTGTGGTAACTATGACCAGCACAGTTAATAAATGAGTTAATTTCATTAATCCTTGGACCACCATTTGTATGCTGAAGATGGTGAGCATTTATTTAGTACTCTTATCAATCCTGAAGACTGTCCGTTACAGCTATTCCATTTTGTTTTCTTACAGCTGTCCCCATACTCCATTTTGTTCTCCTCCTGTGGCCGCCCCTTCCCTGGCTGTTAAGTTGTTTACCAGGTCCACTGCCCTTCTCAAAGTTATTGCCCCTTAAGTTGTTTACCAAGAGCCATTGCCCTTCTCAAAGGGATGGCCACTTGTGCTAAGTGGGACCACTGCCCTGTTCAAAGGGTTAGTCCTGT